>NC_056731.1:1590330552-1590398052 GCF_019279795.1 Protopterus annectens
GTCACAAAGTAGGCAGAGTTTTATTACACTCAGAGTCCAGGTAGTAATTGCCTGTGTCACAGATAATTATATATGTATTCTCAATTAAGTTAAAAGTTTATGTGTTGGTGAAGAGCTATAAATCAACACTTGCAACTCAGGCAGTGTTTTAAACAGAAAATGTTTATCTTCGTTAATTGCAGATGCTGCTCTAACAGTATTTTGGATCAACTTTGACTTTCGGTAGAAGAAGCCATGTACTTTTCAGTGAAGTTACAGAAGTTACGGAATGAAAGTATTCAAAAGAGTTGTCATTTATGTAATAAGAATTGCCTTTCAGTTTCCATAAAAAAGAAAAATCTTGGCCTTACATATAGCAGGATTGTTTCAGAAACACTGGCATTCTTGGTACCAAACCCTTTTTTGTTACAAAAGTCTACAGTTTTAACAGTGTTTGAAGTTGAGGAGAAAAAAACTTGTATACATTTTGTGTGATACGGTCCATTAATGGCATTGTTCTCTGTAGTATGTTGAACTGCATTTCTTCGAAACCACTGTTCTTTGAAAATGTTTTGGCAAGCACTGAGGAATCCAAAACAGTTCATATCACCTTGGAAAAGGTTACATTTCCTTAGGGGATTTGTTTCACAACCTGTATAGTCTAGCAAAGGTTTTGAGAAGTAATAGTTTTGTTGAAGTAGTAGTTTTGTTGAACTGGGTCTTGGCAATTTGTCAAGCTTCCATGCCAGACAAATTGAACTGTACTCCAGAGCCAAACAAGGTGCAAGACCTCCATAGAATTGTTGAAACTAGAGCTAAGAGATTCTGTGTGTGTGTGTATATATATATATATATATATATATATATATATATATATATATATATATGTGTGTGTGTGTGTGTGTGTGTGTGTGTGTGTGTGTGTGTGTGTGTGTGTGTGTATATATATATATATATATATGTACATATACATACATAGATGCATAGTAAGCACAGTGTGCGTCGTCTGGTTGTTGTTGTTGTCTTTCAGCTTTTCCCGGTTAGGGGTCGCCACAGCAGAACTCCGGTCCACTAATGATTGGCAGTAGATTTTCACAAACGCCGAGGTGCCAGTTCGACATTCAACCTTCAGCGAAGGCACGCCTATTTACGCATGTCTTTCGAACGCCCACCCAACCGCGGGGAAGACATGCAAACTCCACACAGAAGGTACTCCCCGCACTCCAGCCGAGAATTGAATGGGAGAACCTCTTGCTGTGAGGCAACAACGCTACCGCGTCGTCTGGTAGGAACATAAAATGGTTCACTTTGGTGATTTGGTGACTTCAAAAATGTCATAAAATGTGCTGTCGGGACTATAAAGGAGACCTGGTAAATACAGTCAGTACATGTTGCTTATCTGCTTAAGTTAAATATGTGCAGGTAAATATTTCCCTTTCATTGACAGAGAATTTTTAAATCATGTTATATGTTTGGCTAAATGACTGTAATTATTAAAAGATGATTAGATAAAAAGATGCATTTGTAGTGAAATATAATCCCTGGGCAGAAGCGTACCTGGCTCAACCAGCGCCCTGTGCCATGGACTTCCACTCCCTCAGCTCTTCAAGTGAAGAGCAAAACAAAAAAAAAAAAAAAAAAAAAACTAGAGAGAGAGAGAATTCTGCACAAAACTTGCAGGATGTCTCCAGCAGTAAGTACCCAATCCACGGGCCAACTCCACCGCCCCACAACCTTGCCATGTGAAGAGAAAAAGAAAAAAAAAGTTGTTCCTTCAACTGGCACACTAACCAGGTGGCCAGATGCACAACACCCCCCCCCCCCCCCAGCATTCAAGTCCCATTTCTGTGCTGCTCCCCCAACCCCTCTTCTCCACATTTTAGTAAAAAAAAAAAAACAAATAATTTCTTCTTTTAAACTGTAGCAAACAGTTGCTGCAGTTTATATCCTGCTTACAGAGTGCTACTATGCTGATGTTTTAGTTAAAAAAAATTATCCTTTTAAAATGTAGCCACTGCCAACTGCAGCAGCCTGTGTTAGAGCTTATCACTGCCAAGTGGCCCTTTTTGAGTCTGGCTCAATGCTATGGACCTGGCTGACATGTGTTAATACACAAGTCAGCTGGTCTGTTTCCTCCAGTAGTGTTTTTAAAATTTACAGCTATGGAGGCCCTACATTGTGTAGCAATGCATAACTTAAACTTTTATTTATTTTATTATTTTATTTATTTATTTACATTTGTTGACCGGGAATGTCTGACTGGACGCAGGTCCATTTTCAGCAGAGGCCTGTGGAGAAAAGCTCCACAAATTAAAATATTGCAGACATAGTTACAGATGAAGAATCCTAGCAATTAAAATATTACAAACATAGTTACAGATGAAGAACATAGTACATTCAGTAGATAATTAGCATCTGAAGGCAAGTCAGATTGAATGGCATATTAATGGAATATTTTTGTTTTGTGTCTGTTCTGTTTCTTTATTTAACTGTTGTTATACAGTTAGGTAACATTATTACTAGAATTCCTATTGTTATGAATTTACCATGATATTAGCATGAAAATGTCAGTTTGCTTTTCTGGGCATGTTAAATGTATGTCTTATACACTGTACTTGCTGCATCATTGTTGATTTACATGAAAATGATTTCCTTTTGACCGTATTTATAATGATTTTTTAGCAATGCAATTACTTTGTTAATAATATTTTCTGTGTAACATACTATGTAATCCACATGCATGATGTACTTGTTCTTTTGTTAGTGATTGCTAATGCAAACACTTTTAATACAATACTCATAAAGCAGCCTGGTATTTCATTCAGTGCTTACATTCAGTTATCAATAACTTGTCATTGTTAAGCATGCAAATCCAAGTGTCATAATCAGCTTAAGAGTGCAGTGAGACTTAATGTTGTTTGATTTGATTTACCATTGCTCATAAAAAACAGTTACTCACACAAATTAATGATTTGCAAATGTGATTTGAGGTCAGGAATTAATTAGTGGCCACATTATTGTATTTACATTCTGCTACAAGTCGTAACATCTGGACCTGTGTCTTCTTACCTTATACTGGAGTCTACTTTATTACTAGATCCTGGGTACTTCGGTATCAATATCCTCTTCAATCTCAAATTTCCACACAGCATCCCATACAGAGAACTTTATTACAACAAAGTTCTGTTTCTGATCACTAATGGTTGTCAGCTCCACATTTTTAATCTCTGCAATCATTTTTTTCATCTCTTATTGATGGTTTGCCTTTTGTTTTCCATTTTCTAGTTATAGCAATTTTGGTCAGTGTCAGTGTCTGTCTTTAGTATTGTAACTCTTATAATTATTATTAAAATGGAGCTTTTCTCCCTGGGCCTCTGCTGGAAATGGGTTATTATTTATTTATTTCTGTTCTTGTACAGGGAAGTCCAGCTGAGCACAAGGTAACCCATTTATAGTAGAGACCCATGGAGACAACCTCCAAAGAACAGTAACAACTGGTATATACTGCAAACAACAAATTTAGAATAAAGAATGGCTTAAAAAATAAATAATACATATGATACAATGTATAGGAACAGTACATAATAATACAACAAGTAAAAAAATATAAATTTATAAAATTCAACTGTCAAAAAGCATTATGCTAATATAAAAAAGAAAAGAAAAGTAGAAAAATGGAGTAACTGAAGTACGGAATTAAACAAAGCTCAGTTATGTATGCCCCTTGCACCACCTTAGTAATGGGTGCTAACTCTAACTGTAATGCTGCCCCTTCCCCAACCGTACCATCATTTAAAACCTTCCTGTAATACTGCCAAGACACAAGACAGACTCAGACACACAAAAAACACACACAGATATTACATCTGTCCCCTAGCCTAAACCATACTCTTATCTTAAAGTACACAAACTCACTTTCAAACACATACAACACTCATCCTTCACTTATCCCTGACCCTAACCCTAAACACACACACACACACACACACACACACACACACACACACACACACACACAAAACCCCACTTACCTGTATCGACATTCCATACCATTGACATATCCACCATTCAGCGAGCTGTACTGTCGACATTAAATTACCACCTGTGTTGGACAAACATACATTCAGTCAAATGCAGGGGAAGCATGCATATATATATATATATATATATATATATATATATATATATATATATATAAAAATATATATATATATATATATATATATATATATATATATATATATATATATATTTACACACACACACACACACACACACACACACACACACACACACACACACACGCACACACACATCTCTGTATGATTATGGTTCATTTGACTGAAAGCACATTTTGTTGAACAAAATAAAAAAGCAGTACCTCCAGGCTAGTTGCTCAGCATAATGCATCCGAGGTTATCCAAGTGCATCTAACTCTGGGTAAAACTGCAATCCAAATTGTAGCTTGCTACAGATCCCCCACCATGCCCCAGGATTCCCAATCCTCTTTTCTTGATGTACTGGAAAATATTAGGGTTCAACCAAACACCCTAATAATGGGCGATTTCAACTACCCCACCATTAACTGGGAAAACTACTAGTGTACCAACTCCTTAGCTCAACGCTTTCTGGAATTCATAAACTCCAATGCCCTGGATCAACTTATCCACACCCCCACCAGGAGCAACAATATCCTATACCTACTCATTACCAACATGAGTGACCGGTGTTCCACACCTGAAGTCAACTCCTCGTTGGTCCGATCTGACCATAAGCTAATCACCCGTGATATCCACATCCCAACCCCAACCTCTTTTAAGGAAACCACGGTAAAATATTTCTCCAAAGCCAACTTCATGCTTCTTAAGACAGAAGTGGTGAACTTCATGACACCCATGCAGATGGACAATACAGTTACAACTGCTGAATCCTACACAAATGCACTCTATAAGCACTTACACGAATGCATGGATCATGCTATCCCAAACAGAACCAAGACGCTATCCTCCAAAAAAGGAAGCCAATCTGGTGGTACCCTGCCATAAACGAACTGTACAACAGAAGGAAGAAACTGTTGCAAAAGAGAGTAAAATCCCAAGAGTGGAGGAGCTCCCTGGTCAGCCTCAGTAAGAAGCTGAGATCCCTTATAAGATCCTCCAAAGCTAGCTATGAAAACAAAATTGCCACTAATTCTAAGGACAACCACAAAGCATTCTATAGCTATGTCAAGAATCTCGATGGCAATACCCAGATCTGCTCTGAGTTACAGCACAATGGCATGAAAATTACAGAACCAACTGATATTGCCAACATTCTGCCAGATAGGTTCACTGCTAACTTTAGCACCCCTTCATCCCCTAAAGGGCCCATATCTATATAGGAAGAATGCAGAGTCCCTGTAATCACAACTACGCAGGTTAAAGCTGCACTTTCTAAAGCAAAAAAAACAGCATCCATGGGACCGGACAACATCCCACGCTGCGTTTTACACGAACTTCAGAATGAACTGGCTCCCCACTTAAGCACCATGTTCAATAATAGCCTCACATCAGGCTTTGTGCCCACTAAATGGCGCACAGCAACAGTTATCCAACTCCACAAAGGGGGAGCCACCACTGATCCCGGGAACTATCGACCTGTTAGCCTGACGAGCCTGGTCTGCAAGGCCATGGAACGTATAATCATGGATCTCATAAACAAAGACATTGGTAACTTCCAAACTCTGAATCCCACCCAGTTCGGGTTTGCGAAAGGCAGATCATGCCTCCTGAACCTGATTGACTTATTTGAGGCAGTCACCAAAGCCATAGATGAGGGTAAGGTGGTTCACACAGCCTATCTTAATCTCGCCAAGACTTTCGACACCATCCCCCATTCTGGAGTTATAGCTAAACTCACTAAATTAGGTATAAATCCCTACGTCACAAGATGAGTTGCCAACTGGCTCACTGACAGAACCCACACTGTAAAAGTTGCAGACTCCAAATCTTACCTCAAAGCAAGTGGAGTACCACAGGGTTCTGTCCTGGGACCTCTCCTGTTTGGTATCTACTTCTCTGAAGTACAGGCTAACACAGAAGGCCTCTGGCTAACGAAGTTCGCAGATGACTGCAAACTAGGAGCCATAGTCAAGTCCCCAAATGATGTGGTCCTACAGAAGGGTCTTGCTGAGACAGATGCCTGGTGTCAGAGCCATGGCCTCAAGCTCAATGCCAAAAAGTGCAGTGTCATCCCCTTTGGTAAAAACTCTGTACCCATGAACTACCACATAGGCAGCAATCTACTTAACACCGAATGTGTGATAAGAGATCTTGGGACCCAGGTGGACAGTAGTCTCTTCTTTGACAGTCACATCACCACAGTAGTCAGGAAGTCCTGCTACGTGGCACACCTCATCATAAAAGGGTTCTCATCCAGGAAAAAAGAGGTCATTGTTCCCCTCTACTCGACACTCATTAGACCCATTATAGAGTACAACGCCCCTTTTGGAATGTACCTCACAAGACATCTGCAGCAGCTGGAAAGGCCACAGAAGTACGAGATGATCTCTGCTAACATATAAAGCTATGTCAAACCCAGAACTGTTGGACATGCTACACCTAAAGAAATCCCAATCCTTCCAAGCTACACACTCTAGGGACCTAAACCTTGTCACCACAATAAACAGGACATGCTGGAGGGATAGATTCCTGTCCCAGAGACTTCCCATGCTCTGGAACAGGCTACTTATCTATGTCAAGCAAAGTTTTTCATTAGCACTCTTCAAGAAAAATCTTGATGAGTGGATGGGAAATAGGAAATACACCCCGGGGATCACTTCTGTGTCTCTGCTCGGCAGTGGCAGAGGAAAATAACTTTCTTGGGTGGTGTAAGCCAGGGAACCTTGTTGGCTAGGCTTACGCAGGCCCTTGGGCCGATAGCCTAGTACCTACCTATGAACCAAACACTGAACACTCAAAATTCAAATCAGAAAATATTGAAAAAGTCAATCCCACTAAAAATACCCGTGGCTCAGTTTACAGGAGCTGCTCTAGGATTAGTGTGTTCTCTCTGATCTCTGGAGTAAATCAAACGAAATCCAAGGTATCCTTTGAAATCTACAAAACAATAAGTAGTTTTATTCACTGTACTGCACTTTTAAACTATTTATTACTTAACTGCTGCCTAATTTTAACTGTTTTAGCCATTTAACTGTTTTGCTGTTTCACTGCTTCAACTGTTTGCTGTTTGAGACTGCTTTTCCTGCACTTTGTATTTTCTAGTACTTGTGTAGTTTATAGCATAGGCTAGATTCAAATTAGCTGAATCTAGACTGTTTGGCAATATCTGAGCACTAAAACCAGCCATCTTACATTAAGGGCCCCCCCCCGAACCCTTGCGGCAAAAGAGTGTAGGAAAGGAACCATCTGAGTTGGAGATTATTGGAATAAGACTCAGTACTGAGCATTTTCATTGGCCAGCTTATTTGAAAATTGCTTAACTTGTTTTTAAAACGGGTTCTCACAGTTGCTACATAAGTCTCGCATTTGCACGGGTTTGTGCCTGTTTTAACACGGCTCCACAGAGTTTGGCAATCAATTACTGCTCTAGTATCTTCATCTGAGCAATCCAAGGCATCTGTTTGCTTGTAGCGCACCCATGTGCAGCACCTTGCAGTAGAGGTTACTGTCAGAAGAAAAAATTCAAACGAGTCACATCTGTCTCAGGTGATGAATTTTCCTTTATTAGCAGTTAACCAGATTACACAGCATGTTGGCCAACTCCTCTGATCTGATCAACTTGTTTACTGACATCAACTTTTATACTGTAAGCAAAACAACTTTTTGTTACATTTATGACCGTTGACAGTTGGCTATGAAAAACATATAGGATAAACATGTTTATCACAAATTACCTCAAACCCACAGCTAGTACAGAATGTTCAAGAAGTACAGAATGTTCAATTCAACAGTGGTAGCTCAAATTTTCCAGGACACATAGCCTGCCCCAGTAAATTAACTCTTACTCGGCCGTGTGTCCTTATCCCAGGCTTCGCTGAGCTATAACCAAATCTCTTTATTCTGAAATGCAGAAAACAGATATTATTCAGGTTCATAAGCAATGCTGCATTTTGTTCACAGATGAGGCCCATCTTTGATAGGCATATCCCAACAAATAACATGTTCATTTTGCAAGAACAGGAAAAAGACAAATAACAGTATGTTTTTAAAACTTTTTCTCTTAACATTTCCCCCCTGAAAACACTTTTATTTGTCTTTTATTTCAGCAATATATGGTAAAAACTAAGTTTTTATTTGCATACATTACTTCATTGGCAAGACAAATTTTAAAACTTCAAAAACATTTGCAAAGAGTCACATTTCAATGTATTCACTTTCACCAGTCTGTTGCAATTGCTGGTACATCGTCTTCGTAACAGCAGTATCAACCAGTCTTTGTAGAAGACCTCTGATACAGGGTATACAACAACAACCCCATACCACCATGATAGCCACAGCGACTCCAACGGACACTAGGAAACTGCTGATGAGATGACTCCATTTTCCAAACCACGCTTGTAGAAAGTCTGTAAAGGGATTATTTACCCCAGAGTTCTCTGCCAATTCTTCGGATAACATCTCCAAACCTTTCAAAGCTCGAGTGATACTTCCATCAGGCGCAGTGTTGTTTGGAATATATGTACAGCAGAAAGTCCCAAACATCTTGCAAACACCTCCTTCTTTGGCCAGGAGCATATCCAACGCAATTCGATTCTGCCATGCCACCTGCAAAGTGGCCTCCAGTTGTTCAGCAATTCCTTTCAATGCATCTTTGGTATAGTTCACAAAACGCTGCTGGTTATAGTAAATGTAGTTGATCCAGTCCACATTCTTATTAGGTTGAATCCAGACAAAGATGGATGTAAAACCAGCTGCTATTTGGTTTATTGCTTTGTATTCATCAGGTACACCTCTTGGTACGCCAATGCTATCGATGTAGACACCGTTATCGAAAGATTGCTTCGGTGCCTCTCTTTTTCTCCTACTCAACCACTTCGGCTTTATTTCAAGTTCTCTAACGAAATTGCTTGCTGGAACTGGGAAAATGTAGAATGGCAGAATTAACTTTACAAGTGCACAAGTTCCCTTCCAGGGAATCGTAAGCCTTGATCTGAGTTTGTTGTCTCCACATAACCACCATACGTCTGCTAAACTATGAGTTTGGTTCTCCAGAAATGGATTCCCATTGCCATTCACAGTAACATTGCAATAGTTCTGTCCCATATTGCCATAATTTTTCCCTGTGCCAGCTCTGGAAATGCACATATACGAACCTGGATAGGAAATCACTGCAGGCGGTTTCTCAACTTTACTTATGACCGGAAAACGCTGAGTTTCATCTTTGCACTTATCTTCAGTTTTGTTGAAGAATAATTTCAACAGACACGTTAGGTTACCTTCATCTTGCATCAATGCGACTGTTGCTAATTGCTGTTTACCTTCAGCACAAGAAATACAGTTCTCACGATGTGCTTCTCGGGTACTATATCTAACCCAAGATAACCATTCATTATGGTGTACGAATCCCGTCTCGAGTAACAATTGTTCTTCTTTTGTGAAGGCAAAATCTGCTTTATTTGTAGCATTCTTAAGGCTTTGTACTTTAAGTTGGAGGGTCCCCAAAGGATCAGTTCTAGTTGGAAGAGACACTCCGATTCCATAAACTCCTGAATCACTGTCTTGTGGTGACACAATGGTTATAGTAACTACTCCGGTACCTTGGAAATGTGCAATTTTTATTCTTTGTTGCCTGCTTTTATCTTTCTCTGGTATCAATGCACCACTTGTTTCCCATCCATTCACATCTGTTGACCACCAAACACTTGACCAGGACGTACAGTCTGTATTGCACAAGTATTTTGCACGAGTCAAGAAATGATCATTGTTCCATTTAGAACAGTCCAAAATTCCTTCACAAAGTTTCACCTTAAACACAGTAGTAACACCTGTTTGCGCTTGCAGCACCACCATTCCTTTTTCTCTTGCAACTGTTCCTTCTCGTATGGACATATTTACTTTTGCCACCAAAATCATCATCATGTAACAGTTCAAGTACCAGTTGAACGTGGCCATCCTCCCTAAGGACTACCTTGCACCGTTGGTTTCTTCACTGGGTTTGAGACGAACTAACCCCTATTGGGCTAATCCCCCTTTGTAGCCAGACTTTGCGCTCAGAGGTCCGGTGGAGTTTGACTAATATCAATGGCAGAAGGAAAAGCCTTGAGTTTTTTACAGTGGGTGATATGAATCCACAAAGTCCTCTCAGCGATCTTTACAGCCGTAGGTGTCGAGATAAGTACTTGGTATGGGCCTTCCCACCTGGGGGATGACCAATTCTTTCTCTTCACAATTCGGATCCACACCCAGTCCCCGGGTGCCACGCTTAACAAGGTTTAATTTCTGGAATCTGCAAAGGAGTCATTGGTTACAAGAGATTTGACATTTAGCAGCTTCTTCATATAATCCGCTAGATCCTCACCCCCCTCACGTTCCGCTGGCAACAATCCTTGCCACTGCGGGACGTAATATGGTCTCCCAAACAAAAGTTCAAATGGTGTAAGTCCTTTGTAGGAAGGTGAGATTCGCATGTACAGGAGTGCCAACGGAAGGCACGCAGTCCATGACCTATGTGTTTCTGCCATTAGTCTGCGGAGCTTACTCTTCAAGACACCGTTGTGTCTTTCCACCAGTCCAGCTGATCGGGGATGGTAAGCACAATGATGTTTGAGATCAATTTGAAACACTTGACCCAATTTCTGAACAATCTGGTTAACAAAATGAGACCCATTATCACTGTAAATGCATCTTGGTAGGCCAAATCGGGGAATTATTTCTATAGTCAAAAGCTTTGCTACTGTTTGTGCATTCGGATGCTTCACTGGAAAAGCTTCTACCCATTTAGAAAAAGCATCAGTAATGACTAAACAGAACCTTTTTCCCTATGAGGGTGTCAATTCAATAAAGTCCATACAAAGTGTGTGGAATGGATATGGAGGGGTAGGGAATGCCTGCTGAGACTTTTTAACTCCCCCCCTGAGCATGATACTTTGCACATAATAAACAAGATAAACAGAATTGCTTTGCATAAGTTGAAAACCCTTTACACCAAAATACCTTAGACACTACTTGAATCATCGTCTGTACTCCTACATGGGCAGGTCCATGGCTAACTAATGCTGCATACCTAAAAAGGTTTGAGGGTAATACCATTTTGCCATCTGATGCCCTATACAACCCACTCTGTTGAGTGATACCATATTTTACCCAACGACATTTTTCCTTCTGTGTCGTCAATGTTTGCATTACTTTTAGTGTTTCTAAGTCTAAGAGGTGTCCAGGCTCCAAATCATTATCATGTAAAAGCAAATCATTTTCTTGAGCTGCCTGTTTTGCAGCCATATCAGCAAGGGCATTTCCCCTGGAGACAGGATCTTTTCTGTTGGTATGTGCAGAACATTTACATATCGCTATCTGAAGGGGTAGTTGCACTGCATCTAACAACTGTAAAATTAAATCTCTGTGATTTATTGGTTTGCCTGTGGCAGTAACCATTCCCCTATTCTTCCATAGTTGAGCTAAAACATGTACAGTGGAGAAAGCATATTGACTATCTGTATAAATTGTCACTTTTTTACCCTCCCCTAAGGTACAAGCTCGAGTCAAAGCCACCAACTCAGCTGCCTGTGCAGAATAAATGTTTGACAATCCTTTTGCCTCCAAAACTTCAGTTTCTGTGGTGACAGCATACCCTACTAGTGTTTTTCCTACAGTGTCTTTCTTTGCTGATCCATGTACAAACAAAACGAGATCAGGATCTATCAATGGAATATCCGTTAAATCTGGTCGGGGAAATACTTTGTCATGAATACTCTCTAAACAAACGTGTGGAGTACCTTCTTCTGGAGTCGGCAAAAGTGTTGCCGGATTAAGAGTGGTACATCTTTCTATGGTCATATGAGGCTATGTCAGCAGCACTGTCATACACGACAAATGTCGACTAGGAGATAAAAAGGTTATCTTATCTTGCAAAAGTATAGTAGCTACTGAATGTGGAACCCGCAATTGTAATGGGTGAAACAAAACTAATGATGCTGAGGCTTGTACTGCCATGGCAGCCGCCACCACAGCTTGAACACAATGCGGCAATGCCCTTGCAACAAGATCTAATCTGGAGGAGTAGAAAGCTATCGGCCTCTGTTTATCCCCATGTACTTGTACCAGAACCGAAGTCATATATCCTCCCTTACAATCAACCATTTGTACAAACGGCTTAGAATAGTTTGGAAAACCCAAAACAGAGGATCCTGCTATCAATTGCTTAATTCTAATAAATGCCTGTATTGCCTTATTTGTCCACTGTATATTATTCTTAGCCGCCATGGAAATATCATAGATCAGTGCGGTCAATGGCCCTACTTCCTCAGCATAGTTAGGGATCCAGCTTCTACAAAATTTAGTCACACCTAAAAAGGACATCATCTCCCGCTTAGTCGTAGGCATAGGTGCCTCAAGAATTGCTTGTTTCCTTTTGTTCTTCAATTGTGTGCCTGCATGCGAAATTAAATAACCCAAGTACTTTACTTGTGCTTTCCACAATTGTAACTTTTCTTTATTTACCTTATGTCCTTGCTCAGCTAAAAAACTAAGAAGGGCAAGGGTATCTTTTCTACAACTTTCCTGCGTGGGTGAGGCCAACAAAATATCATCTACATACAACAGAACCTGGCTTCCCTCTGGGGGAACAAACTGAGCTAAATTCGCAGCCATTTCTTGTGCGAATATTGTCGGACTCTCACAATAGCCCTGTGGCAATCTGGTGTAGGTGTATCTTTTACCTTGATAAGTGAATGCAAACCAAAATCTACTCTCCGTATGTAGTGGTATGGAGAAAAAGGCACTGCTTATATCTATGACAGAAAAATATCTGTGCTGAGGTAATAAATCATTAAGTAATGTATAGGGGTCAGGGACCACTGGTGCTCTTGGGATCACAGCCGAATTAACTGCCTGTAAATCCTGAACCAACTTCCATGACCCATCTGGTTTCTTCACAGGAAACAACGGAGTATTGCAGGGTGAATCTGGGCATTCAACAAGAATTCCCACCTGTTTTAGCTGCTCAATGACTGGCTAAATTCCTTTCTCTGCTTGTTTACTTAGCGGTTATTGGTGCTTACGAGGTCTAAAACCTGACTTTGGAGTTATACAAATGTCACCTGCTGTTTTCATCAGTCCTACATCCCCTTTACCTCTTGACCATAAATCCACAGGTAAGGCACTTAACTTATCTTCCTCTTGAGTTAGGAGGATTTGTCATGCCATTTCTGTTTTGTCATCCCTGAGGTGCACACTTGGTTGTGCCCAAGTCACCCAATTTAATCTTTGTACCTGGATCTGTTGATCCTTCAACTGACTTTCGGACATTGTGTCCCAATTTGTTACCTTTTTCGCCAAATCTACCCAATGTGTCCCCACCGCTTTGGTAATTGAAATATGTGGGCTATAACCTGAGCGATATAAAGAACTCATTTCCTTGGTCAAAGTAAGGTCACTACTGTATTACCTTGCTTATCCCAAAACATATCATGCAAAATTATCCTTGCACATTTGTGCCTAAAGAATTCTTTTTCAAATTCTTTATCCGGACCAGGGGCCTGTCTGTAGTACATAGTACAGTGTAAGTGCGCCGCAACCTGCGGTGACCTGCTCCTAGATTTACTTAAAGCTAGGTTGATCAAATCTGTATCAACCCTCCCTGGCCCATTTGAAATCAAGTCCTGGCTATACCAGTAAAACAAGTCTTGTACTCCTTGTACCACCAAGCCATCCGCTAACCTTTTCGCCTCAATGCCTTTAGGTGTGGGAATTGCCGCTATTCCAAACAAATGCATCAAATCTCTTCCCAGCAAATTAACTGGACAGACTTTCGATATAATTACCCTACACCTAACAGTTTGGTTAGTTTGCAGATCAGTGAACAATAGAGGATGAGACAGTGGTTCCTTATAGATTTTCCCGTTTGCCGCTTTCACAAGGACAAACTCATCTGTTTCGCAGTTTGGGGGTAGAACTGCTGGACTCAAAAGTGTATGCGATGCACCTGAATCACATAAAAACTCCACTTTCTGTCCCTCAACCAAAAACTCTATCATGGGTTTTTGATCCATATGCATAGCAGTACCCAAATTTGCCAGGTTTATGACTTCACAGTCACAATCGCGCCCTTCCTTAATTTCCTGACATTCATCAAAGAGAGTGTCTGCCTCATCATCATCACAATTATTCTCGCTTTCTTCTTCTCTACAATAATCACAATAATGAATTTGGCGCCTTCCTTTACTATCATATAGTCATGCGGAGCCCTTGTTCGTAAGCTGTGGGGGGTGTTGCCACTTTTCGCAGTCGGCAGCAAAGTGCCCACGTCTACAGCATTTAAAACATTCTCCACGTTTTAACCTCCCCTCATATTCCTCTGAATGTCTACCCGGTTTATTTGACATGTCCCATTTCGGGCCCCCACGTCTTTGTATGCCACCATGCCGCCCTTGCCCCCTTTGGTCCTGTACCAAAAATATACCACCATCATCCCCTAGTGCTAACACTTGTACTTTCTTTTTCTTTTTTAAATTGAAATGTCGCTCAGCATGCCGTGCATATTCAAACAAAGGTTGCAGTCTACATGTTCTGTGATCAACCATATGCTTAGTTATAAAACTATTTATCGGAGCCTTACAACCTTTAAGAAAAGCATTTTTCAATTGCTGTTCGTATGGACTATCAGTAGTCTGATCCTGTGGAATCATCATTCCACAATGGTTATTGAACACTTCCATCAGTCTTACAATATAGTGATCTACAGATTCATTATCATTTTGGATACACTGATTTATTACTGTCCAATCTGCTCTTGGACGCCACTTATCAGAAATTCTCTTTAACAGATCAATGACTCGCGTGTCTAACACCCCAGAATTATGCTTTAATGTAGTGCCGTCATCTGCCTTACATGCCCAAGCACCACAAACTAAGGGCCAATCTGGACCCAGGATTTGTCGCACTACTTGTTCTACTTCTAAACCATTTAGATGATAACTTAAACGCATACCAACTATGTCCTCAGAAAACTTTTGAAAATTAACCTTGGGATGAGGAATACCATCCGTAGCTCATTTTATATCCTCTCTAACCCAGGGACGATAAACTAAAATAGTTGGCTCTTGTCCAACATCCCCTGCTTGTGGGTTTGCAACTTGTATTAAGGGAAGGGCTTCTGAGTGGTCAGAAAGTTTAATGGCCCAATGTCCTTGCCCTGCTGGTCCCGACCTTAACTGCATAGGTTGGTCTACCTGTTGCAAAGCAACCTTGGGTACTACGGGAATTTGCAGTTAAATTGGAGGGGTCACGACATTTCCTTGAGCAGCCAATAACCCACCCTGCTGTACAGATCCCACATCTTCAGACTGATATTGAGGAGGTTCCGCCGGTACAGCAGCAGCAATTTCCCCATACGGTGGGGCAGTTGCCTGCCTTTGTACCGCACAAACTGTATGCTCATCCTCCTTATCTAAAAATAAAGCTACTTTTCCACTTGGCGCCAGTGATCCCTTTTGATTTATTTTTTCTTTTTCCTGGCACTGTTTTTCTTTTATAGCTCGTTTATTTGCCTCTTCTAACCATTTTTGTGCTTGGGGAAATCCCAGTTGTCTTTGTTTTTTAGTTCTAGTTCCCGCATCTCTTTTCAAATCTCTAACCAATTTTGCACAGGCATTCTCATTCAGTGTACCATCAAAATCATATCTTGACTTCCACCTTTTCAAAAATTTAACATTATTTTTGTTTAAACCTTTCATATACTTAGCATCAACATTTAAACAGGCATCACTGTCACACTTGCAGCAACTCGAACCCATGTTTCCCCTAGATTTCTTATTTTACCTCTTTTTTTTTTTTTTTTTCAGGTATTTAGGACTGTATCAAAATTATTTTACAGGGCTTATTATAGAATTGGACTATCTTAACGGGTGACCTTAACAAAATAATCTTAACAAGTAATCCTACCTATCCCTAACTAAAAATAAAACCTTGTCGACAAGATTAAATTAAATTAAAAGAAATTTATTTTTCATCCTACCTGAACCAGATGAGACTCCGTTTCCCCTTTTCGTTCAGAAACTGTCCCTCAGATAGGGATCAGAGAGCAGCCAGCCTCCTCTCAATGACAAATCAGTCGGAGGGCTTTCAGTCGAGGGAATCTTAAGATGAGAAACCCTCACCTGCACAGGTTTTTCGGTCTCTCTGTCGGTCTGATCCGTATCTTCGTAGAGGTTTCCAGTCCGAAGGACCAAAATGTCAGAAGAAAAAATTCAAATGAGTCACATCTGTCTCAGGTGATGAATTTTCCTTTATTAGCAGTTAACCAGATTACACAGCATGTTGGCCAACTCCTCTGATCTGATCAACTTGTTTACTGACATCAACTTTTATACTGCAAGCAAAACAACTTTTTGTTACATTTCTGACCGTTGACAGTTGGCTATGAAAAACATATAGGATAAACATGTTTATCACAAATTACCTCAAACCCACAGCTAGTACAGAATGTTCAAGAAGTACAGAATGTTCAATTCAACAATGGTAGCTCAAATTTTCCAGGACACACAGCCTGCCCCAGTAAATTAACTCTTACTCGGCCGTGCGTCCTTATTCCAGGCTTCACTGAGCTATAACCAAATCTCTTTATTCTGAAATGCAGAAAACAGATATTATTCAGGTTCATAAGCAATGCTGCATTTTGTTCACAGATGAGGCCCATCTTTGATAGACATATCCCAACACATAACATGTTCATTTTGCAAAAACAGGAAAAAGACAAATAACAGTATGTTTTTAAAACTTTTTCTCTTAACAGTTACCACTGGTGGTTATAGTTGCAAAAGCTAAAGTAGATTTGTATTTCCCTTAGAAGCTTCCCGTGCTCCATCTGAGGAGTCCCTTAAATTGCGCTTAGCTGATCAGAGAGCACCTCAGCTAAGCATTCTACAGCATTTGCCACTTTAACTGAAATCTCCTAATCCCTAATAGTCTCGTACTCGTTGAGAGCCCCACTTTTATAGATCCAGTATTAATCCGCAAATTAAACCACTCCCTTCCTAATTAAAGTAAGCAAATTTATACCTAGTATTATAGATGGTCAGATCTCCTCCATTTCTCTTGCCAGCTTGATTGACATGGGCATCCTGAAGCAGTGTAGCAATTGCCTCATGTACACTGACAACCCACTACTCCTGAACCACTCAAGCTCAGTTTGTGAGAGATGCTTATACGCTAAGAATTTTGAATCATTGCTCTCTCGTTCACAGAACAGTGACATTGAACAGGTTATCAGCCTACATACTACACACCTCCTGCACAAACCACACTCTCAACACATAAACCATTATACGTGGAGGTACTCACCAGAAACTGACCTAAACACCAGAGACCTCCGAAACACAAACAAGCTACACCTATTACAGTACCTACAGCACTCATTACATATAAAACCACAAGCACAAGTGTCTCACCAAACAAGCCCCTAAAGCAAAGTACATCAAAACCAAATTTTTTGGTCATAGTTGACTCTGTAATGAGACACACAGATATCCCACTCACCAGGCTGGACGTGAAGTGTTACTGTCAGCTGTCTGCCAGGTGCCAGGATGTGCCAGATCACACACACACACTCAAGTCTCTGCACAACAATACAGTTATGAGTCATAGTTCATGTTGGTGTGAATGACTTCAGACTTACCTCACTGGACTGTATGAAGAAAGTCATGACTGAGCTCTTGGAATATGTATCTCAGGCAGGTATGTCCCTAGCCTTGAGCAGCATACTACCTTCACCTAAGATGATACCACAATATAAACAAAATATGATTGACTTCATCAGTTGGCTTAGTTTCTGGTGTCATTCAAATGGGATCCAGTACCTGTCACCCTGGGATGACATGGCAGATGGACCATGCTTCTTTTCCAGAGATGGTCTTCATCTATCACCTCTGGGATTTTGGTTACTGACTAAGGCTGTTGCCCTCTCCCATAGTGCCATTTGTAGGCAATGTTACAACAACAAAATTCCCGAAGTAAAAATATCTTCAAAAAGCAACCTCAAGGTTATGTTGTTAAATGCTAGGAGCATAGACCTAAAACTGCACTCACTGAAAGCAGCCCTCACTTTAGAAGATTCTGACATCTGTGCAGTCACAGAGACTTGGTTTAAGGCCATGGAAAGTACACCAGCCATACGGGGTTATAATGCCTTTGTCAAAAGATTTTAATACTCTTAACATATACTGGAAGAATCACGCAGATAAAAATAAGCAAAAAGGTTTATTTTACATGCATGGAGACATGCTACAAAGTACATGGTATGTCAGCAGTCTAATTTCTGTACACTTCACATGGGTTTTTATACCCTTCTCTGCACGTACACAGTAGCTGGTTACTAGACAAGGAATTTCAGTCAAGGCTATAAATTGACATACTGGAGCCTTAGATGGTCAGAGGTCAGTCACAAGATAAGCTTGTGCCTGGACCAAGGTAACATCTGTGCATTCCTCTTTGGTCAGCAAATTCTTTACAAGAAAAACAGCTTATTTTAACTTGCTTCTTTGCACGCAATGCAATTTCACATTTTAACCCTTACTATACATGATACAAAGATGTTGAACGCAAAGATTCTTACTACAGCCTTCCACACATTAAGAACACAAACTGAAAGTGCGAGAACTAAAGGAGATGGAGTATCAGTATTCATCAAAGATAAATATGCCTCTAGATTGGTTAAACAAAACAATTCCCTTGAACTAATCCAGGTCCAGTTGACTAGGTAAGACCCCTCTCCAAGTTATTGCTAGTTATAGGACCCCATCCAAGAACCAGGATCCCCGTACTGCATACTTGAATCTACTTGAATTGCTCAAGATACAACTAAACACCCTGGTTTTAGGTGACTTTAAATACCCATCCATAGTATTAGTTTTTCCAGTTGCACTCTTTAACTTTTGTTCATCCAAAGGAACTGCATAATTTCCTTTTCATATTCTTCCACATCTGGTCTGCCAGTAGTTGTATACATGTGTGACCTAGATAAAGAATCATTGGGACCAAAAACATCTTGATTGTAACATTGTCAGTGTCTATTTGTAATAGTTTCCATAGTCTTATCTTACTTACAATATTTTCAGTAGTTTCTTCCCAGACTTCCTTAGCTACTTGCTCAACATCCCATTTCAAACAAATACCAGCTCATGTGTTCAGTCATAGTTCATTGCTATAGCCTCTGTTTTTGTACCATTTACTTTATATTCTGCTGTACTATTAAAATATGTCATCTTATCAAACACGATTGTTAACATATACTGTTATGTTGGTTGCAAAAAGGGCTATTTTCTCATTAGTATTTCTTCATTTATATTAAGTTATGTTTGATTGTCTTATGTTCCAGACTAGCGTCTCTAAGTATGAAGCAGTAATGGTGAAAGTGGACAGTTTTGCCTAGTTCTTGTTATAAGACTAAACACTTTGTACAACTCTGAACACCACTTCACCCTAATTTGAGCTATAGCTATAGATCCACAACCCCTTCCTCCTATTTTTGCACATGGGATCAGGGTGTTACTTCAGTAGTAACAATTATCTAGAGCCAAGATTCACACCATGCAGTGGCTAGCCCTGCTGCAGTGATTCTTCCGTACCACACACTCACATGCACACTCACATCTGTGACCAGTTTAGAGTGTCCAGTCCACCTACTGCATATCTTTGGAATTTGGGAGGAAACCGGAGCACCTGGTGGAAATCCACAAGAACACAGGTAGGACATGGAGACTACGCACAGAACGCACACCAAGCTGAGAATCAAACCAGGGAACCTCTTGCTGTGAGACGACAATGCAATCTGCTGCACCACTGGGCCATTGTTGTCCATGTCTCTGGGAACCCAAAATGCCTCAAGGGATCTCGTAATACATTCCCATCTCACACTAGCAAATGTTTTTCAGCATTCAACCATATTATATTGACTTTAAAATATTGTTATTGTCTTGTGCATCCTTTTAAATAATGGTTCTGTTGATATTGTCAAATATTTGTCTACCTTCTGTAGACCCACACTGATCCAGGTTTATTATTCTTGGCAACTTTTTTGCCATTTTGTTTGTCACAATTGTCATGAACTCTTTATAATCATGATTCAGAATTGAAATAAGTCTGCAGGACCCTGGATGAAATAAGTCTGCTGGACTCAAGGAATCATTCTCTTCCTTTGGTATAAGTGCCACTACTGCTTCATTCCAGGTTAAAAGCATACCTTAACCCAGAAAAATAATGCTAAAAAGTACAAGCCAGATTTTTATTATCTCTTACTTCTTCTTTTCCACACTTCTACGGAATTCCAGCACTACCAAGGCTTTTCCCTGTATTCAAGTTTCTCACTTTGCTTCTTTTATTTTTATGTTAAAACCTCTCTTTCTTCTGTTAACCTAGGAAGTGTAATTGTCTGAAATATGTTACCATTTCCGATGTGTTACTCTGACCCACTACATCATATTTATATACTGTATAGCACAGTTATAAATTTTTCTCATTCTACTTCTAGCACACCATTCTCATAATTCCTGATTTTAGTTATCACCATTTCAACCTTTTGGTTTCTCTAGAGTTATTATCAAAAATAGACTTACACAAGCACAAACATGATCGCTCTCTGAGGTTCCTGGATTTTGTTAATTCAAATGCCCTGGAACAGTTGGTCTGTATCCCTACAAGGGGTTCAAATGTCCTAGCCCTAGTGCTCACCAACATGGGGGGGGGTCACTGCACTACTCCCTGTGTGTTGCTCTCCCTGGTAAGGTCAGACCATAAATCAGTCTCGTTTGAAGTACAGATTAGAACTGACACCCCCACAGGAGCAAAAATAAACAAAAAGTTTAAATTAAAATAAAAAAAAAATTTAAAGAAAAAAAACCATCTCCTCTCCAAATGGATATGTAACTGCTCAATTTCCTCTTCTGCCATTACTTAAGATGCCTACTGAAGCCAATCTGTCCATCCCCAGCCCCTGCTAATGTACTCATTCACTTTTCTAAACCCATTGAAAACTCACTACTTATATAATCATAATCTCCTAGGCACCTTTTCTATCTCTATGCTAATATTAAGGTCTATCAGCTGTAATGATTTTCTATGATTTTTATTTTATTTTTGTAATCCTTGAAAACTGTTGTTCTTGTAATTCTTTTAATTCTTGAAAACTGTGATCTTGAAAATTGTTTATCTTTATTTTATGTACAACATGGAGCTTTTCTCCCCTTGCCTCCATCAAAATGGGCTTTCACTGGCCCAGTGAACTTTGTCAGTAACCAAATGCCAATAAATAAATAAATAAATAAAATAAACTAGAAAACCACAAGTTTTATGAGGAAAAGACCAAAATTATAAGGCAAAATTGTGGGCAGTTGAGAGTTATCCTCTCATCCAGTTACCCCAAAAAGCTGTTTAGTAATATCTAAAAACAAAAATTCCATGAGAAAACCAAAACAACTTTAGCATACAAAATGTTTAATCTCCGCATTCATAAAAACTTCCTCAGAATAAAGATACCACTAAACCACAACAGTTAACTAAAAAATGTTAAAACAATTAAATAATTAATTAAGGAATTAATCTATTAAAACATCAGTTTAAAATCACTTTAAAGCAAAAGGGAATTTAATCCTTTAAATCCCTATTTGTCAAGTAACAATGTTTATGTGTTCATTTAAACCAGGTATGTTATCTGCCCCCAGCTTTATCTGCCAGTACACCTCTCTTGTTTCAACCTGATTTTTGTAGTCACCCCCTCTTTTATCTACACATACCTGCTCAAGAATTGTAAAACAAAACTTTTTAAAATTATTACAAACTATAGAATGTTTGTATAAAGCGTTGTCATCCTTACGCTTTATAGCCCTAAGGTGTTCCTGAATCCTGTCCTTTAACTTTCTAGTGGTCATTCCGACGTAAAAATTGTCACACCCTGAGCATAGAGCTAAGTAAATGACCCCAACAGTTTAACAACTATACCTAAATTTAAAGTTTATAATGTTTTGGAGGTGAGAAAGAATAAGAAAAGAACCCTCATAAATGTACTAGCAACTAGAGCAACCATTACATTGATCAAGCATTAGGCGAGCATCCACAGTTTGTGAACACCAAAAAGGGTAGTATAAACCAGTTGTTAGAAACAAACAACTCAAAGGTTGGTGTAATTAAATCACAGAACAGTAAAGGTACATATAAATGTTATGGTTGCTCTAGTTGCCAGTACATTTATGAGGGTTCTTTTGTTATGCTTTCTCACCTCCAAAACATTATAAACTTTAAATTTAGGTATAGTTGTGAAACTGTTGGGGTCATTTACTTAGCTCTGTGCTCAGGGTGTGACAGTTTTTACATCGGGATGACCACTAGAAAGTTAAAGGACAGGATCCAGGAACACCTTAGGGCTGTAAAGCGTAAAGATGACAATGCTTTATACAAACATTCTGTAGGTGTAATAATTTTAAAAAGTTTTGTTTTACAATTCTTGAGCAGGTATGTGTAGATAAAAGAGGGGGTGACTACAAAAATCAGGTTGAAACAAGAGAGATGTATTGGCAGATAAAGCTGGGGGCAGATAACGTACCTGGTTTAAATGAACACGTAAACATTAAGTGTTACTTGACAAATAGGGATTTAAAGGGTTAAATTCCCTTTTGTTTTAAAGTGATTTTAAATTGATGTTTTAACAGATTAATTACTTAATTAATTGTTTAATTGTTTTAACACTTTTGTATTTAACTGTTGTGGTTTAGTGGTATCTTTATTCTGAGGAAGTTTTTACGAAAGCGGAGATTAAACATTTTGTACGCTAAAGTCGTTTTGGTTTTCTGTCTTCTGGTGGAATTTATTTGGTATTTTCACTTTGCTATTTCCACTCGGTCCTGTGGTGTATTTGGATTGTTTAGAAATATCTGTTTGCCTGCCAGTTTGGATAAATAAAAAAAAACTTATCTAATGCTCCGGTAACTGTATCAGCAGCCAATGACTATCCCTTCACTGCTTAATATTAGTAGACTTTTCTGTTCTGTCAAGAAATACAAAGCCTGCAAATTGAATGTTTAGGTGCACTGCCCTTTCAAAAGTCAGTGCACTTAACCAATTACCTACCTTCTACCACCTACCATCTACGATGCCACAACAGTGATTGTTTTCAAAAGGACCTCCTTAGGTAATTTTTCTATTTTGTTTTACCTTTTTGTGTAAAAAGATAAAACAAAATAGAAAATTGGCCCATGGAACTTAAATCATAGCATTGATTTATGGAACTTCTTGATGTTTTTGCAGGACCCACTTTAAGAAACACTGGTGTGACCTATCTTCACTGACATGTAAATACTGCTAAATGCACAGACTGTTTACAGCAGGGAATTTTAAGCCTTCATTTAACTTCCTAAACATCTTGGGCTAAGAACCTGAGGTGCATTGCTTAGGTGCTGTAAAGATGTTTGAAGGCATTACAACTTTTTCTTTGTTTTTATTTAGTGCAATGTATACTATAATATTTAGCTTCCATTCTATTATATATAGCCTGTTTCTTGCATTATTGGTGTTTTATTTATTTATTTATTTATTTGCAGTTGGTTTACCAGGATAGTCCATTGGGCCAAATAACCCGTTTTCAATGGAGTCCTGGGGAGAAAAGCTCCAGAACTAAGTATGTTACAAAAAGTGATTCATACTAGTTATACAAAACTATAACAAATTACAAATTATATAATAATCCAAAGTATTTTGACACCAGAAAACAATTTCAAGTAAACACAGAAGAAATAACTATGAAAGAACATTAGATAAAATTAATAGATTATAGATAGTAAAGAATAATGCATGAAAAATTTTGAGTTTGTATCATATTCAAAATACTGAATCAAGTTTCTGAGAAATAACAGAAATTTATGAAGGAAGCACTTAGGAGGTGAGGCCTAGTGCAGTTTTCCCTATAATATGAAATTATAATGTATATTAGTTATGAGTAAATAATCAGGAAGAAAGCAAGAGGAATCAAGGCAAAGAAGGAAGATGGCAATTGCAAGTAAATTAGCTATGTGGGGTGGGAGCAAGAGCATTCCCACTTGGATACTAGGTGGGAATGAAGAGATCTTTTAAAAATAAAGTGGTTGGGGGTGGTGCGGATGGATGATGGTAGAGAGTTCCAAAGGCGGGCAAGGACAAAAGATAGAAGATTTTTCCCTGGGGGACGAGTGGGTTTATAGATTTCTAATAGATTTTGATTGTTGGACCTCAATATTCTATCAGGAAGGTGCATTTTAAAAGCTGATGAAAGGGAGGGACAGAGAGAGGAGTTGAAAATGAGTTTGTGAGCAAGAGTTAGTTGAATGTATGTGAGATAGTTAGGAAGCTCTAGCCATTTTAGTATATGGAGAGAGGAACAGTGGTGTGAGGAGGACTTGTGGTTGGTAGCAAACTTGGCGATTTTGTTATAGTAAGAGGAAAGTTGGGTTTTTAGGGAGGACTGTAGATTAGTTAGGAGTGGGGCTCCGTAGAGAAGGCAGGGGATAAGAAATGAAGTAGAGAGAGTGATTTCGGCAGCAGGTGTGAGGTATTTATTTTGCCGGTACAGCATACCAAGTTTTTGGTGGTTTTTTTTGATATTTAGCTGTAGGTGAGAGTTAAATTTGAGTTGGTTATCAATTTGCACCCCAAGTAGCTTGGTCTCTGACACTAGTTCCAGAGGTGAATTATTTTGACTAGTGATAGAGAATGTGTTTGTGTTGAAGGAGACAGCTTTAGAGTGGGAGAATAGCATTAATTTGGTTTTGGAGGCATTGAGAGCAAGGTGATTTCTTTTCATCCACTGCTCAGTGGTTGTGAAAGCTTCTTGGGTCAATTTTAGGAGTGAGGGGATAGAAGAGGCAGAGCATATAATAGTGGAATCATCTGCGTATTGGATGATGTCTGAGAAAGGAATAGAGTTGTGGAAATCATTTATAAATATATTAAAGAGAAGGGGACCCGGTATGGACCCTTGGGGTACCCCAGTAGGGGTATTTAGAAATGAGGAAGTGGCCTTTTTCCATATTACTGCTTGATATCTGTTAGATAAGTAGTTGGAGAACCAGTTCAATGAGGAGGGAGATAGGTTAAGTCTTGAGAGTTTGGTTAGTAGCAGGTTATGAGAGATAGTGTCAAAGGCCTTAGAGAGTTCGAGTAGTAGGGTAGAAACAATTTGGCCAGAGTCACGTGCTTTGTTAACAGTTTGAAGGAAGGAGAGGAGGGCAGTCATAGTGCTGTGATTAGGTCTGAATCCATGTTGTGTGGGAGTTAGTAGGTGATTTTCTAAAAGGTAAGGAAGGAGTTGAAGATGAATACATTTTTCTAAGATTTTAGAGATGGGAGACAGGATAGCAATGGGGCGGAAATTAGTAACATTGTTATTGTTGCCCCCTTTGTGCAAAGGGATGATGTAGGCCTTTTTCCAGATTTGGGGTACTGTACTTTCTAGGATAGAGCGGTTGATTAAAATGCTAATAGGGTAGGCAATTGCATCAGCAGCTATGCTAAGAAAGTAAGAAGGGATGTTTGTCAGTGATTCTTGAAAAAATGCTTTCACTTTGTTTAGCCTTATTTTTGCATTGTCTGATACTTAAGTAACAATGCCTAACAGTAAACCTTGCTCAACCTTAACCTTTTTTGCGTTATGTAATACTTGTTTAACTAACAGTACTTTATAGTAAAGTTCTTGTAGTCCAGACTTTTTATGTGATAAATTAGGACAGTTGTGTCCGTGGTGGTGCAGTGGTAGAGTTGTTGCCTCACAGCAAGAGGTTTTCCCATTCGATTCTCGGCTGGAGTGCGGGGAGTGCCTTCTGTGTGGAGTCTGCATGTCCTCCCCGTGGTCGAGTGGCGTTCGGAAAGACATGCGTGAATGGGCATGCCTTCGTTGAAGGTTGGGCGTCGAGCTGGCAACTCGGCACCGTAAAAATCTACTGCCAATCATTAGCAGACCGGAGTTCTGCTGTGGTGACCCCTAACTGGGAAAAGTCGAAAGACAAACAATCAACCTCAGCTTTTTCAGACAGCTGATCTGGAAGTTAACTGCAACTCTGGCTACAAATGGGTATCTAAAATATAAGGATGTAAACCAGAAGACAACTTTAAGACACACACACACACACACACACACACACACACACACACACACACACACACACACACACACACACACACACACACACACACACACACACACACACACACACACACACACACACACACACACACACACACTCACAAATAGCTTTACCTGAGGAAAAATGCTCCTCTTGTGGTCTGTATTTTAAAGAATGGATAAGCTGTAGGCTGTTAGAAGAGTCAGATTCAAGAGATTTGTGACATGCTTTTCTACTGACTTGGCACTCTTTGAATGCTTAAAAGCCAGAAATGATGTTCATCTGATGTTTGGCAAAATATTCTTATTTTGTGGGATGAGTCAGGTCTAATTATCATAATCTACTGGAAAACAGAGTGGTTTGTATTTGAATGCATTGCTCAACACTGCCATAACTTTCTTGGCTTTCAGTTCAGGCTTGTTTTTTATCAACATATTCAGCTGGTGACTGATATTCAGATCTTGCAATCATATGTTGAAATATGTCCTTTGAACCCATATCCTAATAAGGGCCTTAAGAATCCCCGGAATTAGAAATGAATATTCCTCCACATGGATTGTCAGCAAGGGATTACAGCGTGTAATGGTTGCATGTTCTGTTCACTGAGTTTAGATAACAGATGTTTCTTTTGTGTTTTCTACTTGACTAAAACTTTTGTTTATCCAGAAGAGAAAGAATGAACTTAACATAAATCATTTTCTTCAACTCTCAATATTTACATCATTTTGTTTGTTGCCAGTGGCGTCCCGGGGAAAAAAGCCTTCAACAATACAGTACTAGTACATATTGAGTTAATGAGAATGCAGACATGGAGAGTTTCATAACATTTGCCAGTTGATTGATAAAGGTCCCAAGACATTAATTTTTTTATTATTTTTTTTTATTTCATTAATGTTTTACACAAGTACAACACATTACATACAACATAATTACACAGACAAAAGTGAAGTATTAAACTCTATGTTAAGCCTGTAATATGCTACTGATTAACAAAACTAGCAAGTGAATTAGCTGTACTAGACTATAAGGAGATTGTGTTCCAAGTGAGGTTAACAGCAGAGGTAGCAGAAGTGTAATAGTCTGCTCTGCAGCCATTTTTGCTTCTGCAGTGAATTATAGAAGCTTTAGTATCATGGCTGCTAAGTCTAAAAAAGTTGCCTAATAATCTGAGCTCCTCATCAACAGAGAAGGTTGCAACTAGTGCTGCATCATGCATCCCCCCGCACCTGGGCTTGAGTAGGAAACTTTCTTGCTTTAGAGGAAAAAAACATGTGTTTATTAGCACTTATGGTAGTTGTAGAGAATTCAGACTGACATAATGAAGGAAGGAAGGAAAAATCTTTGCCATCTTCTCTTATGCTTAATGTCCCATTTCCTTTTAGGATCTGTGGCTGTAGCCTATATTTCCTTTTACGTGCCTACACTTATCACTTCTTGCAGCCCTGCATATGTTAACCTATTTATTCCATGGTCCTCCAACCTTTGCAGACTTGTGTGCCATGCTATCCACAGGAATGACTTGTTATTCTTGCAATGCCTGGCAGGTAACAGATTCTCTGTGTACAACTCATATGAAAACAATTATAAAGTACTGCATCCTGTTCTATAACCTCCTCACACGTCATCCAGTGCAGGTGGAGAAGGTGTGGAGACTCTTCACTAAGAGAATCAAAGGCTTCAAGGCTTGTCTTATAGCCAAATACTTCAGGAAAAGCAGCAGCTCACATTCAACCCTGTATCTTACTGTCTTCTTGAGGGAGATTCCTGCCTGAAATACAGAGCATTAATAGAGCCTTAATTGTTTAAAACTGCTTAGCATACTCCCTGTTGATCTGAACAGAAGGGGATACACAGCCCAGTAAAAGTTAGTATCAGCCATATTGCAAAACATGACAATATCGTAGCTCAAAGACTCTCACACCTGTGGAATAAAGTCCGCCCTGTAAATTAAAGTTAGCCAGTGAGTCCATTTCTTCAGGCAGGAGCTTGATGAATACCTGAGTAGCCATATGTTCCAACATAGGATCTGAATTATCAGGCTTTTTGATGGCTAACAGGTCTTGAGCTTCTTTACCAAACTGTCTACGTTTACAGTTGCAGAAGAAATGCATCGAAGAAGTACAGAAATGTCCCTTTCATACAACTCTGAAACTTGTCCCAGTGTAACATGCTGAATTTCTTAACTGTATAATGAAGGTTGAGTAAAGGTTTTGAAGTGCTAGTCTATGCACTCTACCTGAGATGTTAATATTTTAAGATTCTACCTGTCTCCCTTAACAGTTTATGGTACGAGTAAGTATCAAATAGAATCTTATTTTAATTCAGTTAAAGAAATTTTGATTTGAAGTTAGTCTGCACTTGGGAGTCAAAAACAGTTTTCTATTCCACGTATAAAAATCCTTGCTGTTGATGGTCATGACCCTCATCTCTAGTTGACACACTTCTTTTTCACTATGCTGTTTGCCACTACTCAAGTCACAACCTTCCATGATAAACTTTCAGAATGACTCGGTCCACGTGCTGAGTTATTCCAACATTGCTTTTTAAACCCTCTTCTGCTCACAGACCTAAAACCCTCCTGTACATACTTAAAGGAGCACTATTTTCAGACAGTGTATCCTCTTAAAAGAAAACAGGATTAGTAATACCCCTGCACAAAACTTTCATCTCCAAAACTTGACTAGTGTCTGGTTTCCCATATTCCCACACCCAAAAAGGTCCTAAAAATGATGCTAGCACAATGACTAGGATATCTTAATGCATCATGTGTAATAGTAAAATGTAACACTGTGACTGCAGTTTGGGCTCCTTAGATATCATTCTGAAAGTCAAGGATTCAGAATTCCTTACCTTAGCAATTTACCCACCTTCAAATAGAGGAATATGGTCAGATTTCCAGTCGTAATCTGCTTGTTATTTGTTTGAGACATGGATGTCAGGAAATTCACTTAGAGGTCAAAGCAAGTTGCTCTTATGTACAACAAAATTTAGAGAAAGGTGTAGGCATGGTATTTTACACCTTTGAAAGCTATAAAGTACCACCACTGAACAGTGGCAGGAACCGGAAAAGAAAAACTTTAAAACTTATTCAGATACTGCATTCAGCAAAAAAGACTAAATGAAGTGTGAGTATGTTTTAAAGTCCTTTCTGGCTGCTGTCACTGTTCTGTGATAGTTGCTGATTGTTATTAATACTCCAACATGAGACTACAGCTTAGCAGTGGTGGGACTGCCTAACAACCTGTTTTTCCCTGATGCTGGAGCAGATTCATGTTGCTCAGTGCACTGCAAGGCATCTGACTGTGCTAAACACAGTTTCTGCATTTATTCATTAATTTACTGTTTTTGTTTACCAGGATAGGGTGACTGGGTAAACAAGCCCTTTTTCAGCAGAGTCCCGAGGAAGAAGCCTCCCAGTATTAATACAAACTGAATTACAAGCAAGCAGAGTACATTTGGTACAAAGGAATGGATGCAGTAATGGTAAAATACATTTGTAGGACAATTACAGAGTTAAAATCTTGAGAAATATATATAGCATATGAACACAATTCATAGCAGAAAAATATTTGGTTATAGAGAGAGAAAGGGAGAGAATAGCAATCTTGAGATGGAAGTGCAGAGCAGAGAAAAATAGTTTGTATTTACGTAAGTGGAAGGAGAGAAGGAAAAGAAGATGGCTGTGGAAAGCTGAGTTTATGCACACTGCTGAGTGGAAGAGAGGAAGGAAAGAGGTAATGAACAGGAGCGGGCTGTGGTAGGGGGGCTGTCATTACAGGCAATATATGGAAGAGAAGGGCAGAGACTGAGAAAGCCAGGGTAAGCTGGGTAGGGTTAGGCGAATGAAAAAAGAAAGTAAGCTAAAGCTGAATAATTCAGACCATTCACTGGTAGCTGAAACCCTGTTTAAGTAGTTCTTCTCTTGCTTGGCACACAGGACCTTAAAATTGCATGGTGTGGGGATACTTTCATTACTGTCAACTGTCTGAACAGTAGTCCACCAAGGCTGCATGCAAGGACCATTGCTGTTAACTCAGTTTATTAAGAGTCTAACTTCTGACAGCCTTGGCTAGAACCTGTCCATACACATTTAATATGGATATATCACAGAGGCAGCACTGCATGTACTAACTGTTTACTGCAGAGTGTATATACTAGCTATTCACTGCATAGTACATGTACTTACTGTTCACTGCACAGTGCATGTACTAACTATTCACTGCACAGTGCATGTACTAACTGTTCACTGCAGTGTACCTCTTTCAGTCACTGCCTAGGGTAAGTAGCCACTTGACTCACATTATTTTTTCTGTTCCCAGACTGAAAGGGTAAAAGGTTTAACTAACCACTGATTCAGAGATGGTTCTTTGCCCCCTCTGCCACACAAACACCTTACTAATCCATGCCAATTCTAACCCCTCCCCTACCTCTACCTGTAGCCCTGCACCGTACCTTAGGAAAAACCCTTTCTGTAACGTCACCACAATTAAATTATTTGTGAGCATGTGATGTCATTTGTTTTTTTTTTTATCTTTTTCAATATGCTGATTTTCAAAATGCCAGCATTGATTAACTGTGTTAAAGTGCTTGTTAATTTCAACGAATCAACGTAGACATATATATATATATATATATATATATATATATATATATATATATATATACAGTGGATATAAAAAGTGTACACACCCCTGTTAGAATGCCAGGTTTTTGTGATATAAAAAAATGAGACCACAATAAATTGTTAGGGGAATAAATATAAAAAATAAAAAACTTGCAATAAGCTGGTTGCATAAGTGTGCACACCCTTAAACTAATATTTTGTTGAAGCACCTTTTGACCTTTAGGTCACATCCAGAGACAGAGGAACAGCCTATCTGTGATTGCATTCAAGGAGCCTGCTTCCTGTTGTAAGTGATTAGTTGGGACATCTGTTTTGCTGGTTCCATGCAAGTTACTTTATATGAATGTGGGATCAGTGGTTTCTGCATTGTTGCATGATGTTAATTACATATTCATAATGTAAATACCTGGGTCAAAGGTAATGTTGACCCTCATTTGCTGTCAACATTTGTCTTGAGGTCTCCATTATTCAGTATCCCAGATGGGGTAGGATTGCTAGGTGTCCTTTACAAATGAATGATGTATGTTCATTGACTCTTAGCTGATAATACGCTGTTTGTCTTGTTGGCTTTTCCCGGTTAGGGGTTGCCACAGCGGAACTCCGGTCCTCTGATGAGTGGCAGTAGATTTTTACGGTGCCGAGTTGCCAGCCTGACGCCCAACCGTCAGCGAAGGCACGCCCATTCACGCATGTGTTTTGGAGGCCACTCGACTGCGGGGAGGACATGCAGACTCCACACAGAGGGCACTCCAGCCCTGAATCGAACAGGAGAACCTCTTGCTGTGAGGCAACAATGCTACCGCTGTACCACTGCTGATAATAAGTTGATGACTTACAAAAGATTTCTTGCATATTATATAGGGTTCTTGATTTTCTCTGAAGCCATTTGTAAAGGACAGTAATTGGAACTAATACTTTCCTTGTTTTTTTTTGCTTCTTGTTTTCTTGTTCCTCCATTGTAGACTAACACACTGTTTATAGCTGTGTGTTTGACTCTCTGCTTTAGAAACTAGCATCGTGACTGCTCTTTTCTTACAACATTTCTCTTTTAGGTTATTTTAAACTGCAGTTTGGGTTCTTCTTTTGCAAAGCACAGCAAGGCATTACACATCAACCACTAACACCCCCCCCCCCCAGAGTACAACATTCTAATTTTCTGTTTTCAACTTGCAAAAGGTATGTAAAGCAGCAAATGCAAGTTCATTTTGCTGTATGCCTTTATTGTAATTTGGTAACCGAGTTAGTAGTTCTTGTTAAATTACTTGTTAGCAAGGCTTGCATCCTTTTCTCAGATAATTTTTTTCTTTAAGCAAACTGCAGCAGTTAGGCTAAGGCAACGTCTGTGACTGCCTCCCCCCTCCTCTCACTTTATTAGTTTATCTATTATTAACTCACTTAATTTGGGCTAGGAATAAGTTTGCATATCGCCAACTAATAAACAAGCATTATTAGTCCATAATTAGCAAAGTGCTTGATTTTAAATGTGACTCTTCATCATAACTTATGCTAAAATTGCCTGCATAGACTGTCTCCTGCTACTGTGATTGTTTATCTCTGCCTGCTTCGCTGCCTTCCCACCCCCATTTCCCCAGTCACCCCCCAGACTCTTACATTTATTCACTGTTAAGTTGTCTTACAATTTAGTACATACTACCCACCTCTTAAAGACATATACATTGAAAACAGTCTTCCAATTTCTATCCTCTGTCAATTCCTGTTGTAGCCGATTCCATAGATTTTTTCTTTGCAGACATTCTGAACCCACTTTGTTTCCATATACAGTTTTGCTTACCAACACCTTTATCCATCCATTCACACACACTTGTAATTAATATATATATGTGTGTATACACACACACACACACACACACACACACACACACACACACACACACATTAATCAGCACATGCATACACACACACCCACACATAAATACATGTCAATATCAAAAGCACATTTTTAGATGCTCATATTACGGGTCTATATTAGAAGCACAAAAATGCTTCTGAGCGAATACGGAAACAGCGACACATATTCATCGAATCGCATTTAAGCAATTCGATGAATATGTCATAGGGCAAGGAGATAGTTGGCCAACTTCACGGAGTTGCCCTTTCCTTCCCTATAGTGCAATCGTGGAGTGGGTATATTTAGTTAGGGGGGTGTGGGGGGCAGATTATTATTTGTTTAGCGAATGGTCACGTATGTTTTTTCCCTAGGGAAAAATTTGCTTATGTGGCCTTTCACTATTTTTAGTTTTCGTGCATTATGTGTCAACTTTTATGTAGTTGCACGTATGTACTTTCGGTCTTATAATATAGGCCCCATATTACTACTTATAGCTTCTACTTTGGTCTACTATCCTTCTCATCAGTACGCATTGTTTGTCTCCTCCTTCATCTATAGTCTAGTCACTTCTTCATCTTCCCCTGCCTACATACTCATACCATACAGCTTTCTGTACACAGGCTACCCACGCTGCACTACTTTAACTATCTATATACTGCCATGTAAACATCTCCCCACCCTTTACCACACCCCTTTCTGTCCATTTCTCATAACACTCCTTTCCTTAATGTATCACGTGGCCATCATCTTACCAGATCTCCACCCTCCTCTACCCACCATCTAAGCTCCAATATCTCAACTCACAGTGGCAGTAAGGCAATAATTGCTACTGCTTTGTACACTCACAGCACTAGCTCACTTCACTAACTACCATAATATCCCCACATCATATCTCATCTCCATCACAAATACACATACATTGCATCACAAAACCCTCTTTCTCTCCCTGTCTGTCCTTCCTTCTCCAGTATACATGCTCAGATATGTTCTATTATAGATGTATTAAAGTTAAGAATAATACTTTATCAGCTGTGCTGAAAGTCAGATACAAATATAAATGGTTCCACATCTCTACTCACCCCACCTCCATCCTGCTCCGTCCTGAAACTTAGTGGAGATATACAACCTAACCTCCGACCCACACATCAACTACCCACCATGGCCAACCCATTACTTTTCAGTGCTCCCAACAAAATTTTCCCATCAGGTAATGAAACTAAACTCATTATTTTCAACATCAATCTCAGACGCATCTGCAACAAAATTCATGATATCCATGCATGTCTAAATTTTTACTTCCCAGACATTCTAATTGCCACTGAAACTTACCTAAAACAAGAAATAACTGACAACAAAATTACTCCCCCCACAGGTTTTAACATGCTCAGTATGGACAGAAATCTTAAAACAGCAGATGATCTTACTATTATTTATAAAAACAACTTAGAAATAACTCCAGCCCATCTAAATGCCCCAAAATGTAATAATGCTGAACTTTTTATTGCATACATCAAAATCAACCAAAACAAATCAATATGTATCTCAGCAGTACACATCCCATCAGGCAACAACATTAGCACAGCCAAAATATCCTACACTGGATATCTTGGCAACATCCCCCAGGAAACCTTCATCTTAGGTGACCTAAATATAGGCTGGCAATCCATAAACAGTAGCAACCCCAAGGACTTTATTTGGCTTTACACAACTAATAAGCTTCAGCACTACAGTCAACAAAAGTACTAACAGGCAGTCCACACTGGACTGAATATTGATGAACAAATCTCATAATGTAAAATCTTCTGGTTGCTTACTAGATACTATAAGTGACCATCTCCCAATCAGGCAACAGCATGGGTCACCTGAACAAATAATCTTTAAACAAGTATTCAATTTAGCCAAGTTTGACAGACACATTCATTACAGCCCTGTCCCACTACAGCTGTAATGTATTAAGAGTTAATCCCCTAGATGAAGCAGTTGCTCACTTGAAGTACATCTTCTTAAAAATACTAAATCATATAGCACCAGTTAGGACAAGAACGGTAAATTCTAACACAGCACCATGGCTGACAAAAGAGACCAAACAGCTCATGCTGCAAAGAGATCAAACATGGAAAGTATAAGAATAAAACACAACATGTCTACCAACATTTTAGATATCTCAGAAACGATCCCAAGATCTTTGTTACAACTAACTAGAAGTCATACCACAGTAGTCTCCACAAAAAGCAGCAAAACAACCTCAAGGTTTTTTGGTCTTCCCTAAATAAACTACTACACCCGGTCATACCACTTCACCCTGTCCCTCTACTTTAAACAACAAAGAGTCTATTGCCACTCGGTTCACCACTCATTTTATCCAGTTAGTTCTGTTAGTAAACAATGACCACCTCACTTCACCCCACCAACTTCCACCTGTTCTTGAAAGCAACACACTGTCTTTTAGTTTTCAGCCCATCCCAACATCAACCATAAAAAATACTAGCCAAATTAAAAGCAACACCTTCAGCTGAGAATAACCTTCCCAGAGTTCATCAAAACAAGTGTAGAAGCAATAGCCTTCTCTGTCTGCTTTTTAATCAACTGGTCTGTGACTGAAAAATAGGTCCCACCCATCTGGAAAAAAAATCCATTATTATACCCCTTCACAAAGGAAGTACATCAACTGAATTAACAAACTATAAATGTATAACAGTACATTATAATACAAGTCTTATCACCCCTCTCTAAAATCCTTGAGAAATGTATTCACTCTCAGCATAACAAACATAACCAAACACATCCTCCTGTCCAACACCCAGCATAGTTTTGGAGTACTATTACAGCTCTCCTCAAATTCACCAACATAGTAAACCAATACAGAAATGAGGTCAGTCTTCTTTCTTCACTTTTCCTTGACTTTTCAAAGCATTTGACATAGTGTCCCACCAAAAGCTCCTCTCAGAACTTGAAACTCTAGGTCTCACTTACCCCCTCCCTCTCTTGGTTTCACAGTTATTTATGCAATCATCAGCAGGCAACCAAATGGCAACAAAACCTTTCAGCATTTTAACCAGTTTGTATTGGTGTTCCCCAAGTGTCAATACTCTGCCTCCTTCTATTTAATATTTTCATAAATAATCATCATACTGTTACATCACTTGCCAGTCTTGTGCAATATGCTGATGATGATTCATCCTTTATCTGCTCTGCCCCATCCATAACAAAATTACAGGAAATCACTCAATAATCTGTCACTGACATTGAACTATGGCTATGAAAATTCTCATTGCTTAATGACAAAAGAAAAGAAAAAAAAAAAACAAATTTATGCTATTTACTCCAAAATAACACCTTAACCAGAAAAACACATTTTATATTATCTCAAGTAATAACACAAAAGTGGAAACCAATAACCATACTACTCTGAGTCTTAAAAGGTGACTCCCTCACATTTGATCATCACATACTTCATTCCATCAAGAAAACTCACCAAAAGCTCAATTCCATCTATAGGCCCAAACACTGCCTGACATACCAAGCAAGGATAAGTTTAGCAGCACCATACCCCCGTTCTTCTCTATTATATGCTTCCCTTATTCTTAAAAATATCTACACTATGTATAAAACTAAACTAGCCTCCTGCTACTACAAAAATAGCTAAATATGCAACCAACCAACATTATACAACATACCTCTGACTTGTAGTAAAACAATTAAACTGGCTTGAACTCTGAAACCAGTTGACATACTCACAACTAATCATTGCCCACAACCTATTGTACTCTCCAGACAAATGCCCAGTATTACAAAATACTGTATTGTATTATTCACCCACTTCAGATCTTTGCTGTAACAGTACATTTTTACTATGTATCAGTAAGACAGTCAGCACTGGTGGAGGCTCTCTCTACTCTTGTTATATGTCAAAACTTTGGAATGAAATTCACACACAGTTAAAACAGAAAACTTAAATAGTTTCAAAACTTTGCATAAACAGCACCCATGCCAATAATGTCTCTGTTCTTCCTGCTTTCCTGGCTAGCTTTACTCAGATTGGTTTTCTCCAGCTCTTACAGTCACTTTGCTTCCCAAATGTTTTCCATCTTATCATTCCTCCTCGTACTGCAATCATTTCCTAAACTCTTACTCTTCCTGATTCTCTCACACCCCACCACTAATTACAATTCCTCCTTTGTCCATTTATCTTCCTGCTTATTTCCATAACTTCTTTTTTCATATCTGTTATCAATGTTTAAGCTAATTTCTACTTCTCTGTCTGTACTAAACTCAAAAACACCCCAGTTTGATCTTTTCCCTTCAGCCATCATGCTATAAGTACATTAATTGTTACTGCATGTTATTTATTTATTCAATAATTAGCCAGTTTGTGTTAATTTCTCTCCTTTGTGTTTGTGTTAAAATGCTATGTTCCTTTAAGAAATATTTAAAAATGTTTAAAAATCATGTAAAAAATCTCATGTATAGATGTTTTTACCCTGCAATTATAAATGTACATCATGTGTAACTTAAACTGGAGCTTTTCTCCCTTAGCCTCCGCTGAAAATCAGTTTTACCCAGTTTGACTTTTCCCGGTCAACAAAGACAAATAAATAGATAATAAATAATAATAGGTTTGGTAATCTCTAACTTGATTATGGAGATGGTTTCTTAATCTAAATGCAATCTGTTTCCAAAAAACTAGTAGTAACATAGTTGTTTTCTGCAGGATCTTAGTTTGTACTTGTTAGGTGGATGCGGTCATGGCTCCCAATGTAGGGGAGATTTTTTAGAGTATGTACCTTGATGGTGAGCTCTGGAGGGTCATTTGTAAGACCTTCTGTAGGTTAACTGAGCACTTTGGTCTTCCTCAGGTTAAACTAAAGTCCTAGATTTCAAGAAGCTTTTGCAGCTTTTACAGCATGGTGGCTCAGTTTTTAGATCTTTGCCTCACAGCTCCAGGATCTTGAGTTCAGACTCGATGTGCAGCTTAACTGGCTACTCCAAAAACTGTAACATATGTTGTATTTTATCACTGCCCTTGTGGATTAGGCCATAATAGAAAAGGGTTTTTGTACCAGTTCAACTGACCAGTTAAATGAATAAATAAAAGTGTATCTGGCGCAACTTGTAAGTTGTTATTACTGCACATGCAAGAAAAGCGCAGCCAGAGATCGATGACAGATATCTTGGCAATGCTGATCTCTGTACCCATATGTACTCATTTCACATTCTAAATCACATCAGTAGGGAAAGGAATATGGTTGGCTAATGCAATTTGAAATATTGGTTAATATGCATGTATGGACAGGCAGGTTTGCATGCTGTGTCCCACCTCTTTTATGAAGTTAATCCCCCCCCCCCCCCCCCCCCCCCAGGCTGAGTGTAGTACTTTTTGTGAGCCTACCCTTGTCCTTCTCTGGCTGGCTATTTTTATATCTTCTCTTTGTCACATGCCATTCCTTGGTTTGAGGCTGTCAACCTTTTACCTACAAAATTAGGGACAACTCAAAAGTGGAGAAATTACATGTACTTTTTAAATACTGTGACTTAATTAAGAACTTCACAAAAATGTCCAGTCTTCTGAAGACTAGAGCAAAGATCTGTGCCAACATAATGAGAGTCTGTAAAACAGTTGAGAGGTATGGTTTGAGAACTGATGAAACAGGCTCTTCAGTCTTACAATGCATACAGATAGAGTGCCTGTTAGTGCAGAACACCTGTAGCATCTGAATCATGATTTGGTTATACCATATGTCACACAGTTAGACTGTCAAAACACTGTTTTGAAACTTACCAAGGTAAAATGTGTATGTGCAAGTGATCATGGGGAATGTATTACTGTAAGCTGGCTTACATCACTGAATATTTTTTTTGCATTAATACATTTATTTATTTTATTAGTCACACTAAGCTAGTATCCTCTTTTCAAGGCAGACCTGAGGTAGTATTTATTAGTATCCCTCATCTGATACCTTTTTAGATGTAGCCTAATGTAGGTGAGACCTCAGTAACCTAGCTACATTTCCTAAGTGCTGCTCCTGCCCCAGACAGTGAAATTGACATTATTAACTGATGCCAGAGTGACATTGGGAATTGTTGTCTCTGTTTTTTATTGTGATGCAGTGCACTGAACTTCATTTTCAGCCCCACTGTTTTAATGAGTGATATACAGTGATATTGTGAAACATAACTGGCAGCGTTTATGCATTCCTACTGCCTGGACACCTACTATTATCCACTTAGTATACATTCTGTTTACTGCTACGCTACCAGGAGGCAGGCAGGCAGGCAAAGAGTGTGTGGACATCAGTCCCTCCCCATGGTGATGGTATATGTTCTCAGCCATGCTGTCCCATCTGCCCAGCCAGCTGTTACTGTACTGATGACACTCTGGTCACTAGCATCAAGGACAAGATCGAAATCTCTCCACCATCAGGAGGGATACGTTTATTTAAATCTGTTTTTTAAAACAGTCATGAAGTTATACATTGTAATCATAATAGGTTAATCATCATAACAGGGGCTGAGGCTTGGCATAATGGTTAAGATGTTTACCTAACAAACAGAAGGCACAGAGTTTGATTCTCACCTCTAGGAACTTGACTTGGCTGAAAATGGCTGTCAAGGGCAGATTGCTTACTGTGAACCTGTAAACAGGAATTATCAACTATTGATGACCTCTACACCAAGATCACGACTGATCCTTACATCCTTAAGCATGTCATTGTACTATTATGCAGTGGGCTTTTGTCATTTCAGTTGGCTAGATGTAATATACATTTTGATTAGTTCTCTGTTTTCCTGTTTTTTTTTATTTTATTTTATTTTAGCATGCAATTTTACTGATCAGCTGTACTATGGCTATGCTATATTTGACTGCTACTACTGTAATGTGTCTTCCTTGCTAATTCTTGTAGTTGTAGCTGATTTGTACACAGTGTATTATGGAAGCCTGTTTTGTACTTTAATGTACTTTTCACTGTAGTACCATTTCTTAATTGGGAGATTTTCTTCCTGGATGCCATCTGTAAGTGGGCTTTGCATGCACAGTAGGCCTAACCCAGTTTACATAATATAAATAAATGTAAATAAGTAATTTAGTAAATACATGAATATATACAGTAAACTCTCAGTTAACTGGCACCCATGGGGATTGGTAGATGCCGAATAACTGTAGTTTCTGGTTGTTTGAGAGTTACGATTAAAAATAGCCTTGACTAATAGTGTACCCTATACTATTTGGTTTGAGTTGGTCTCAGGTTGGGGAGAGAGTGAATTTATTCCTATCTTCCTTTTTAAAACTCTGAAACTCTACAAATGTAAGGTATGTTTCTGCGGAGGCAAAACACAAAGTGCAACACATGAACATTGTACTGTATTTCTTCGATATTTGTCGGTTGCTTGAGAGTGACGGTTGCTTGAGTTCCAGTTAACTGAGAGTTTACTGTAATATGATTTATTGTGTTCTGTGCATGAGTGAGAGAGTGTGTGTGTGTGTGTGTGTGTGTGTGTGTGTGTGTGTGTGTGTGTGTGTGCGCGTGTATGTGCAAATGCTCTTTCAAGCTATGCTTTCATGACATTGTTGGATCCTCTCTATATGCAAACTAAGTACATGTGGCACTGCATGACTCTGAAGAAACCACAAACATACATAGATATGCCACAGGCTTTAAAATATTTCTTTCTTCTTTTCACAACCAGACATTTTATGATATGTTTAGTCTCTCTGATCTCAGAAAAAACATCACTTCTGTGACAGTAGTGCGGCAGACGTTGTGTATTCCCAAATCATGTTTATTAACTCCTACCGTCCATCCCTGCTCAGCTCAGCTGTAAAAGTAGCAATGTTTTATGTTTTTTGAAGATATTTCATCCAAAGCTTAATGACAGTGTAGTGATACATTTAATGAATTTTTTGGCCTTCTGCACTAGTCTGCTTTACTCCCTTTCTTCTGTTTTGCCTTAGTTGTCTTGCCTCATGCATTGATAGGTCTCCTTAACATTATTTTTTTAACAGAGGATAATGAAGAACTTAGATCATGCCAAACCAAAAGTAGACATTGTTGACTATGACCATTTAATTTGACCTGGTATTTATATTGAAAGCAAAGGGTAATGAGGATGTCAGGCATTCTCATGTGTGAGGTATTTTCAGGACACCATTATTATTGAGTGTCTCCTGGACTGTCCTTTAGGGGCATCATTGTGTGGATTGCTCATTTTCCTAATATTTTGTAAACTGCAGTGGTGAAAACTAGAATTATGTTGTAGTAAATCTGTTTACTATCTTTAATATATCTATTGTAATGGAGGTCAGTTACTTTAGCTGCTTCCATAGAGAGACAAGTAGTGGGACTCTTAACAGCCTTTTCCTGAGATGGAGATGGTCACATGACTGACTCCCCACTCCCACCAGCCTTATAGTATTTTAGCTTAGTTATAAACATGAGTATACAGATACCTTGCCCCTGCATTAACTGCGTCATAAGTCTTTTTGCAGTTCTAAGTGTTGAAAGATTGCTAGTAGTGGCAGGAGTGAAACTACTTCAGTGTACCCCCCAACCAGGGCAAGTTGCAAGCCATGTGTACACATTTTTAACGCATTTCATTTATTTCACATATTTCTGCAGCATTCCTATTAAAGTTGGACCCCTTCATGTGTTAACCAGGGTAACTGGACACAAGGGCACATAATTTTACATGAACAGTGAATGTCATTGAGCTGTCTGAGTAATTCTTAAAGGCTTGGGTATACTGATCACCACTTAATTTTTACAAGTAGACTATGTGATTAAAATGCTAACATACTCAGAAAAAAGGACAGAAACAATCATTTTTTTCTGTTAACAGGCAAGGGCCATTAGCCTAGTACACACCTATGAACCTATAATATACAACAAGACTTTTGGCTACATAAGATAAGATAAGACAAACTGAACAGGATATTCCCATTCATTTTGTAGTTAGTACAGTTTATTCTTTTCCTTCTGGTTTCTGACCCTCAACTTTCCGTAGTCTTGCACCTTGCTTGGTTGCCACCTTTATTACCTTCCCATTTCTCTGTTGCTGGTATCCAGTGAGTGGCAAGCACTGCACAACCTGTGTACTACTACTTACACCTACAATAGTGCATTGCATCTTTTTATAGCCCTGCTTATGTCCTTGTACGGTTCTTATTGCTGCATGCTTGCTGGTTTTAACCAGGTGACACACTGGCATCTTTAACATCACGTGAAAGTCTTCAGTGTTATGGGTTAGGCAACAAAAGTAAGGAGGCACCATGATTGACCTTTCCCAGCTTCATGAAAACATCTTCACTTAAGAGGCTGTCATGTTTAGTGCTGTCTAGATCAATCAACTTGATGATACACTCATATGTACACACACACACACACACACACACACACACACACACACACACACACACACACACACACACACACACACACACACACACACACACACACACCCACAGACACCCACTCACCTTCCCTTCTAAACAGCCCCCCAAAACAAAACACATGCACCTCCCCATGTACACAAACACCATATGATTACAGCCAGAAAAGGAAAGCATGCACCACAGATGCCCAATGAGCTGAATCACACTCCAGACATATTCATCAGCAGCATCAGCATGGCTTGGTACCTGAGCTACAGTTGCTAACAGAAGAGAGAGAAAAATCCAAGCATAGAAGCAGCAGGCTAGCTCCTGCCTGCCATATTTTTTTCCTAATTCAGTGTTCAGTAGGCTGTAATTGGAGTCCAGTACAGTAAATAGGCAAATATTAACCTGTGTCGGGAAATGAGCCATATAATATGAACTGTCTTTCTTTCAGTTTGGGTGTTTTTACCACTAACTGACATTACTTGTGCGATGGCCAGTAAAGGTGCTTCTGAAGGAAATGAGACATGCTTAAATGGAAGCTTGAGCAGCTTATAAGAACATTCCAAATGACCATTAAATAAATCACCTTTAGAAATTTGCCAGAAGGATTTGGAGTTATTGTATATTTCTGTAAAGAACATCGGAGATTTGAAACCTTGAGTGAAGGATGCCTCTCTTTCATAATACATTTACATTCTGAATTTGTAAAAGAAATCTTTGTTACTAGAAGACAAAAGGATATTTTTACATTATTGGGTAGGAAGAACATGGCTGAACAGAAGATTTATATGACAGAAATCAAATGACTACGTATATGCATTTGGAATGTGCAGGATGTATTTGAATATGAATGTGGTTAACTTCTTAACAGCTGTAGAAATTATAATGTAGTATTTCTTTGTTGTATAATGTTCTTACTCCTCCGTCATATACTAAACTGTCAGAATGCAGAACACAAGCGCAAGGTCAAGAAATCTGAAGGAGATGCCAGGAAAAAGACATTTTTCTATTTGAAGAGAATGAATGAACACAAATTCTAAGTGATTAATCTCAGGGTTTTGTATGGATCCACGAGTATCCATGAAGCTGTTTCCTGGGATTTACACTTGGCAGACACAGTGGCAAATATAAGTATCTCATTTCCGACAAGAAAGAAACATTTCTGCTAGAGAAGGGGAAACTAGTATGAAGTAAAGTAGCTTGCACTGAATGTAAAAAAAAAAAAATGGTCTTATGCGCAAGATACCCTGAATTATGCACATTAAGCCGTTTTAACAGTTGGCAGTTACAGGGCCAGTCAGTCAGTTGGAAGGCAAGAATATTTTCAAAACGTCTTTTGGGGGTGAGAAAAGATTGTTGTACGAGATGTATAGTTTTACTTGACCCAAAAGAAGCCATGAGAATTTGCGAGAGAGCTTTAAAGCAACAGGTGATGGAAGTAAGCTATTTATTGACTGGATATACACAAAATGGAATACTCTCTTAGTTAGTGTCACCAGTGGTTTTACTTAGCATGCTGGATGGGTCTCTTGCTTTTTCTTGTTAACTATTACCATGGCCGATTACCAAGCAATACTTAAGTTATCTTGAAGAAATATATATTTTAGGAAGTATTACTAAAATCAGCATAGCATTATTACTGCCTGATGTGTGAAAATAGAGAAACGTTAAATATTCTTGCAGTTATTTTTGTTTATGTGATGTCCCTGCTCTGGGCCAGTAATCAAGGAGTCTCAATCTTTGTACTGACACTGGTGAGAGATGTTCAGTTGGAACAGAAATGGATACACACAGTACTTTCAGATGTAGCTGTCTGCAGCAAGCGCAGGTTTCCGTTAAGAGCACACAGAGAACACAAACAAAGTCGGCAGCTGGGTTTCTCTCTCTCTCTCTCTCAAGGCCCCTAGTAAGACTCTCCACTGACACAGCTGTAGAGTTGAGTCCTCAGCTGAGTGTTTCAAGCCAAGTTCTCCACCACCGTTTCTGTGAAACCAGTGCTCTAATTCCCTGCTCCAAGTAGCTGACACAAACACACTCTCTGAGATTTGATTTACACACACACACAAACACACACACACACACACACACACACACACACACACACACACACACACACACGCACACTTACATGCACCTGGGAAAAGCTGGCACAGATTTAGCAGCTGTGACCCCTTCTGTCCAGACTATAAGGTAGGTACTGCCACCAGAACACTCCAAAGCCAGCTACTCTAAGGCTCTTTCAAGGGTACCCAAATATACTGAGTAAAATTAACACTAATACAAATGGTAGTGTTTGACCAATGCAGTAAGGCTTTCAGGAGCAGCCAGAGGGTCACCAAATAAATATAAGTAGTCTCAAATGTTAAAATATTATCTAAAAGACCAGCCACAGTGAACAGTTTAAATATAGCTGTTAGGCAAACGTTTTAATGGAAATGAGCGCTTTCACATCTTGTCATAGACGCTTCATCAGATTCAGAATAAAAACATACAATAAAACCAAATTTTAAATATGGCAAGAACATTTCAAACTCTCCAATCACAGAAAGACATCAATTAGAACAATTAAATAAAACAATGAATTTACATTAAAACTTTTTATTCAAAGCTCTATCAATTAAAAAGGGCTTAATATACACTGTTATTCAGCCCATAATTTTTATCTGACTGCAAACATAAAATCCACTTTGTTTCCACTTTTTCTGTAATGTTTTTAATGTTCCCTAACCTAACACTTTTATATACTAATTCTAAAACCAAGAATCTAAACTTGTGTGGTGTGCCAAGGTTCAAAATGTGCTTAGCTAAACCATTTGTTTCATCTTCCTTATTGATAGCATAAATATGCTCTCTAATACTCTTCCCTTAGAGTTCTGTTGGTTTTGCCAACATAATACAAAGGGCATGTAATACAATATGCTAAATACACTAAATTTCTGCTACTGCAGTCAGCATAATGATTAAACACATATTCTATGAATAAAGGTCTTCCTAGCCCCACTGTAGGAGCAATAATTACATTTCCTGCAAGCAAAAGTACCCTTCCGTTGTGACTCAATGATTGCAGAGTGTTGGGTTTCATAGCAAAGAAGTATTTTCAAAGACTTTTCATTATTTTATGAAAAATCAGGAAAATCATCTACTAGCTGTCTAACTTTATCATCTGTGAATAACTTCCAATTTCTGCATATAATGTCTTTAACATCAGAACTGTTCCAAGTAAATGGAATAACTACCCTACATCTCTTTTCACTATTCTTATTACTACCTCTTAACTGAGTAACACTGGATGGATTCCTGTTTTTATACTTCCTAAAGAAAGGGTACCACTACCTCTGTGGTCTGTAAATTCTTGCAGATGCTCAAAACCACATTCAGTATAAGCATATCCCGTATCTGTGAATAACCTCTCAAGCTCATGGACAGCTACATTACTTTCATGATCATTGCTGGTAAGACATGAGGTCATAAGTGTTTGTCCCTTCACAATGTTATTGTATATATGGGGGGATGCATGCTGTTTCTTGAAAGATAATTATTATGTTTGCAGTCTTTCTTAAAAATACTAGTAGGAATACCATGCAAATCTCTATTGATCTTAACATCCAAAAACTCACTTTCATTTAAGGAGCATTTATAAGTAAAATGTAGGAATGTAGTGCTGTTTTCAAAAAAGCAACAAAATCTTTTAACTCGTCACTAGATCCATCCCCCCAACAAAAAAATATCATCCACAAATCTCTTATAAAAGATGACAAACTTAAAAGCATTCTGTAATATTTGTTCAGATTCCCAGTGTGCCATGACTAAGTTTGCATATGAATTCGCACAAGGTGTTCCCATGGCAACACCTTTTCTTTGTATATAATACTCATTATTATACATGAAGGCATTATGAGTAAGAACAGTGTCTAACAACATACAGTATACAATGATCTTATCACTACTCAGGTGCCAATTTTTGGAAGTAAATTATCTAACAAAATCAATTCCCTCTTCATTAGGAATAGATGTAAACAAAGATGTCACATCCATGGTGACAAAAAGACAGTCAGGCTTAAATCTGTCAGAAAAAAACAAAGTCAGAAAAAGAACATAGAATGTCTCAGTATCTCTAAGGATAACATTGACCTTGTCAACTATAGGACGCAACATCTTCTCAAGAAAAATAGAGATTGGCTCTGTGAGCCAACCGCTACTGGCCACGGTAGGCCTAATGGGGGGGGGGGGGGGGTTAGTAGATCCTTGTGGATTTTTGGTAAACCTCTTATTGTGGGAACAATGGGAGATTCCACTAAAAATACTTATATATTTCACTATCTGTCTACACATCAACATATCCTACAATATACTATGAACATCTTTAATAACTTTATCCAGAGCATAAGTTGTTAATAAACCGTATATCTCATCATCCAGCAGCATTTCATTAATTTTGTTCTTATAGTTGCACCTATTTAAAATGACAGTGGAACCCCCCCTTATCTGCTGGCCTGATAACTATGTCAGTATTATGTTGCAAAGAGGTGATAGCGTCACATTCTACCTTAGTAATATTATAAAAGGCACTGCCGAAATTCGTGGTTTATACTAAATTCAACAAAGATTCCTCACAAGCTCTATCAAAAGTCTCCAAAGCAGGATTTAAAAATGGAACAAATGCCCTAGGTTTCTTAAAAAATGAAACAGAGGAATTTTCCATGTTATTAAACCAAACTTTACACATAGCATTTCTCACAAAAATCTTGACGTCTGTAATGACATCTAAAATGTCAGAATTAAGAGAAGGTATAAATGACAGACCATTATTAAGTATGGATTTTTCAGCATCTGTTAAAACATAATCTGAAATATTAACAATCAGAGAACTTGACTCACAAGTTTTCTTGTGTTTCGGCCTCACCTCTACTGTTTCTTCTAAGACCGACTGTCTCTTCATTCCTTGGCTGAACGACCTTGTTCTTTGTTCATCTGCCCTTATTGGGAATGGAAGAAGAGGCAAAACCTATTTTCATATGTCATTCGCAGCCCTAGTCTTCTTCCGGACATCGGGAGGTTGTAAGCTTGATTGTGCATCAGAATTCGAGCTACCCGAACCATTGACATCATTCTGCGATATACAAGCTTGAGAAACCTACCTAGCATGCATTAGGCTAATCATATATCAGTTTGTTTCAGATAGGCTGGCAGGCAGAATGTCAGTACCAGACAGAGTGGTTGATGGAGGCTTCCCACTGGAAGCGATGGTAGTAGACATAAATCGCGATTGGTTAGCAGCTGTCATGGTAGAACTCGATTGGAGCATAGAGTCAGTTATGGGATTGGTGGAACCAGTTCTCTCTCCCGACCTGATAGGTTCCTTGGGCCATGAAAAAACATGGCCATTGGAGAAATCCCGTATGTCTCTTTCCAATTTCTTTTTCTTTTGAAGATGTATATGCAGTTCAGTGACCGTAATTTTATTAATAAGCTCATCCGAAAATGGGGCATACTTATCAGCCGGCAACAGTTTTAAGATCTCATTTTGTAATAAAGTAATCTCATTTGTGATCATATGCTCAGTACTCATATGATGTTCTATTAGTAACCTCATATATCCATTACTAGTGTCTGTATTGAGCTGTTGACACTTAATCAAGAGTTCAGGGAAAGTAGAATCATACGTAGGCATCTTTAAAATCCTCAGGCCATGAGGGATTACCTTGAAGCATAAACACACTTCAAGGTATTTTCGTTGCTACTGAGTATGCTTTAATTTAATCAACTTACTGGTCGTGTCTGTTGTCATCCGCAACACATTTCCATCATCCAAAGTATATATAACATCTTGGGTAACCATCTTCATATCAAATAAAAGGAGAGGGTTAAAATCCAACACGATCTCACTGCCTTCAGCCATGCTCCAAGAGACCTAAAGTATGTATAACATCTTGGGTAACCATCTTCATATCAAATAAAAGGAGAGGGTTACCTTCAACAAGCACCTTCCTATTTAATAAATCATTCCTGTCTGTAGGGACATTCGCGTGAGGGTTAAAATCCAACTCGATCTCACTGCCTTCAGCCATGCTCTAAGAGACCCAGAATAAAGAGTTCAAATAAAAAACAAACAAGGTCCACGGGAATTAAGTGCTCCCCAGTCAAAATGAAGAACAAAAGTGAAAAAAAAACAGTGAAGGCACAAACACAGCTGTTAGGCAAACATTTTAATGGAAATAAGCGCTTTTACGTCTTGTCATAGATGCTTCATCAGATTCAGAATAAAAGCACACAATAAAACCAAATCTTAAATATGGCAAGAACATTTCAAACTTTCCAGTCAGAGAAAGACATCAATTAGAACAATTAAATAAAAACAATGAATTTACGTTAAAACTATTTATTCAAAGCTCTATCAGTTAAAAAGGGCTTAATAGACACTCTGTAAAACCAAGAATCTAAACTTATGTGATGTGCCATGGTTCAAAATGTGCTTAACTAAACTATCTGTTTCGTCTTCCTTATTAATAGCATAAATATGCTGACTGCAGTAGCAGAAATTTAGTGTATTTAGCATATTGTATTACATGCTCTTTGAATTATGTTGGCAAAACCAACAGAACTCTATGGGAGAAGATTAGAGAGCATATTTATGACATCAATAAGGAAGATGAAACAAATAGTTTAGCTAAGCACATTTTGAACCTTGGCACATCACATAAGTTTAGATTCTTGATTTTAGAATTAGTACATAAAAGTGTTAGGTTAGGGAACATTAAAAACACTACAGAAAAAGTGGAAACAATGTGGATTTTACATTTGCAGTCAGATAAAAATTATGGGCTGAATGACGGAGTATCTATTAAAACCTTTTTAATTGATAGAGCTTTGAATAAATAGTTTTAACGTCAATTTGTTGTTTTTTTTAATTGTTCTAATTGATGTCTTTCTGTGATTGGAGAGTTTGAAATGTTCTTGCCATATTTAAGATTTGGTTTTATTGTGTGTTTTTATTCTGAATTTGATGAAGCATCTATGACAAGATATGAAAGTGCTTATTTCCATTAAAATGTTTGCTTAACAGCTGTATTTGTGCCTTCACTGTTTTTTTTTTCACTTTGTTCTTCATTTTGACTGTGGAGCACTTAATTCTCTTGGATCTTGTTTGTTTTTTATTATAATAAAAAAACATGAAAATACTAAATATCTATTTGCAATAAATACCAGAGTTTCAATCACAGGAAAGACTAAAAATAACACAGATGGATAGATTCACACAGATACAGAAAAACAGTACTTAACTAATCTTATTATATTTACCTGACTGATATAAAGAATTACTATTCCCTGGTTACTTACTAGAGCAAGGCAAGATGATGTGGATGAGTGGCTTTCCTTCTTTGTCAGGTTTTAAAAACAGACTGCCCTGAGACTTCTGTCTCACCTAGTATTTAAACATCTTTTCAGTGCTAGAGTACAGAAATACATCACATACAGCTGGCCATCTGCCTCTGGTTCCCACACTACACCCTCTACTAGAAAACCAAACCAGAATTTAGCACATATGTGTTACCATACACACAGATACAGCTTTGCTGAGATGTGCTGTAGCATCTGGAAGCTGTAAAACCATTACAGAACTTACACCCTTCCAGGGTAATAATTAGTTCACCCCTAAGGACAATACATTAGGAATCCTAGTCCTGGTTTTCACAGACATTTTGTCTCTGGCTGCAGTCAGAACTGTAAGATACAATCTTTATGGGTGGCCTAAACCAGGAAATTTAATTTCAGACTATTTTTCAAAGTTAGCTGAATTGAGTTGAACCATTTCTCTTCCAGTGTCTTTTGTTACAATATATTAATTTCAACAGTTACAATACATTCTGACATACAGGTGTATTTATTTTCTGTCCAGCAGGACCCACTGTTGGTACATTTTTAACACAACCAGCTTTACAACTACATTTTCAACACAAACACCTGTACAAATCACTTTGATTTACAAATGACATATAATTCTTCACAAAACTCCAGCTAGCTATGGTGGCATATGTTACACATCCGCTGCCTTACCTCTCCTGGCATAGCTGGCACTGCCTCACAATTTATAAGCACAACTTTATAACTCTATATTACCAGTAGGAACTAGTTTTGCCTTTATTTACTGTTTTATCATAGCATTCTTTGTTGCTTAGGACTAATTATGAAAGGCATTTTACCAGAATTCTGGGTAATATTTTAAAGGTACATGCTGAGTGTTGAAAGCCCAACAACTATAATTATGACTGTCAGAAATATATAGCATTTATTTATTTTTGCTTAGAGATCTCCTGACATCTTCATTACTTGAAGTTCTTACTGCTTGTTCCTGTGATCTTTATAAAATGTAGAAATACCTCTGACGTCAGTTCTGTTCCTAGCTCCAATATGATAAGTCTCTTTTCTTTATTTGCTATCAGGGGTAGGGCACAGACCTAGGAAAGACAGTGATGGGTCTGCAGTCCCCCATATCTGGGACAAATGCCACCTCCACCTTTTGCCAAGCAGTGTCCTGATTCAGGCAGACGCAGAGGCTTCTTAAATATTCCCAGTGCCTGGAGAGTGGAGCAGATGGTGAACAGTTGTGCCACACTAGCTAGCTCTTTTGGAAGTTGACAAGTTGGTGGGTGGACCCTACATCCTAACATCACTGGACATCCTTACAACAGCCCAATGAGTTGATGTGCACTGGGCATTAGTGACATATCCTGATGGTTGTTTGTGTGATCTGGTCAGTTAGCCCCGCCTCCTGTTGTTGACGAGCACTTCCATGTAATTCCTGGTCTTCACTGGATAGTCACAAAGTGTATGCTCAGACCACAAGCCTGACCCACTCCCCTAAAGAGAGGTGAGCAGTCAAAATGTCATCATTCCTGTTTTCCTTAATGCCTGCTCCAGAAAGTGGCTGAGCCACTAATCAAACTCAGGCCACCTGGGTCTTAGTGAGAACTTTATTTCTGTGTGTAAGTTAATGTATAAAAGTTACAGCAGTGTGGCAAGATAAAAAATTATATAAGCTTTGTGCTCTCTGCATTGATTCTGCCTACCTAATTGTCTTTAACCTTTGTACTCCTGTGTCCTTCCCATCCTTGGTGCCAAAGGTGGACACTGAGACTAACTTAAATCAAACATCCCATCTTTTCTCCAGTAAAGGGGAATATCTGTTGCACAAGACATAGTTGCATATAACCAAATAGTTCAGAAAGGATGTTCAGGTTTTTGTTTTGTTTGCATAATAACTTGGGCGTAAAGTCTCTAAACTGACCGTAGCAAAGTGGTCTACTGATTACATCCAATTTTGTTATGAAAAGTATGGAAATCAACTTCGTCTACCTCTAAAAATTCAATCATTTAGAGCTTTGGCTACCTTTAAGGGCTTCTTTGCTGATGCTTTGATGCTTTGATTGGTATTTGCACAATGGTAACTTGGGCTTCTCTACATACTTTCACAAAACATTGCAAGTGGGATGTGGTGTCCATGGAATAGTCTTACTTTGGGGCAGCCATATTGAGATTTACATAAATTGACTCTAGATGATTGTCACTGTCAAAGTGATACCCCACCCCATGTGCAAAAATGGGAAAAAGGGTTGAGGATGGATGGATGGCTGGATGGGTGGTTACTGACTTAAATTGCCCATAGTTGTGTGGTTGCCCTACTTTGGGACATAGTCATAGAAATTGAAGTGGTTAGACTGAATCATCTTAGATATGAGTTATGCACTTATTGTAACAGGACCTCCAGATGATCCATGTCTACCCTCTTCAGCAAACCTACCCACTTACCTCCTTCCTGAAATGAAATGAGGCATCAAGGAAGGATTTATCTTTGTATAGGCCATTACTAGGTCAATACGGTGTACTCTGAAATCTGGAGAGGATGAACTGGGTGCAAGCCAGCTAGAAGGCTTCTTGTTTAACCTTTCTAGTGCTCTTTTATGTGTTAATAGAAAAGCACAGATGAATGGATATATTGCTGTGCATACGTAACAGTCATCTATCTGAATTTACAAATGCTGACAAGAAATGGTGTGAAGGGTTTTGTCTATACAAATGTTGAAACGGGGCAAATACTTTTTTGGTTTCTTTTTCCAGTGTTTGTCCCTGCTGCCTGGTGATCATCTCCTTTTCAGCCAATTAGCCCATTTGTTCCCATCTGTACATCAGGCAGAGGTGATTTCTGCCTGACGTACAAGCATGCTAACCCGGAATTAATGGGCATGCTCCATCTCAAGAAAACCAAATCTCTTAGAGCCACACGCTCTAGGGATTTAAACCTCAGCACAACAATAAGTAGGACATGCTGGAGGGATAGATTCCTGTCCCAGAAACTTCCCTCGCTCTGGAATAGAATCCCAATCTATGTTAGGCAAAGCCCCTCACTGACTCTCTTCAAGAGAAATTTTGACGAGTGGATGGGAAATCGTAAATTTACCCCGAGGATCACTTCAATGGCCCTGCTGGACAGAGGCTCAGGAAACTAATCTAAAAGGGAGGTGAAAGCCAACACATTCTGGCTAGGCTTATAAATGCCCTTGGGCAGATAGCCTAGTACCTACCTATGAACCAATGAACCTATGTTCCCTATCACCAGGATGAGGGTTGACCAGGAGGGACCATAATTTAGGAAGCCACAGGAATTGTTCAGGATTTTACCTTTAAACCTGATTTGCAGTGCAAGTTCAGCATTCAGTCGCCAAAACTAGAAAAACTGTTGCAGGAAAACAAAAACGCCCCAGGAGCAACGGCAGCGTACTCAGGATAGTTTTAATAAAAGTTCAACAAACAAAGGTTGCAGCAAGTTGCTACGTCCACAATGAAAAGGTAAAGCAAAAACCAACAAGTCCAATATGAAGCACTTTTCATCTGTAATATAAACAGACTTCTTCAGATAAAAGCACACCGTAAGTTCAAACTGTTTAAATGTAGTACAATGGTCACATGATAAATGTAAACCTATCGTTAACCCTTTAAAAATCAAAACAGTTCTAACCCACTGTTATATTCAAAATACCATAACAGCCACTTAATACAAAGTACTAAAACTTAAAAAAGTATGTAAAATATAGATGTTATTAATGCATCGTACTTGATGTTATATCCATTAAAACCAGTAAAAACAAGCTGTTACTCTAAACAACAATGCTAAATAGTGCACACATGGGAAACCTAAAACGGAGCAAAGAAACGTCCTACTAAACAAGTGGCACTTGTGTGTGTATTATAAGTACCATTATTATTTCCAAGCTTATAGTGCAACAAGAGTTCAAATAGTTATGTAGTGTTCTTGTTCTCAAACAACTGTAGTACTCTGTCCTCTTAAGCATAGCCGTAAAAACCTAGGGCAGAGCCATGAAAATGTACTACTTCACTAGTGGCAATTTATATAAATGCCACGAGTGCCAAAATTGATGTACAACTTATGATAGGCTTATTGATAATGTTGGTAACCTATTCTACACACTAAACATTAAAAAAAATAAATAAATTAAAAAAAAAAAAAAATGTTGTTACCATTCGGGTAAAGTATTTTAACATCCTTACAAACGTGAAGTTTGATAACTAAATTGTGATCGTAGCTTCTTGTTGTAAAAGGTGTATATTATATAGTACCTAGGAATGATGGGCTTGAAAGTAATCTACAGGAGGGTAAACTAGTTACCTTGCTGTCAAATGTTATAGTACCTAACCATAATGAGAACTATGTTTGAGTCACTATGAAGGTTAGTTGCACATTAAGGTAACCAGAAGAAATTCTAACCCTGACATAACCATTTGCCTAATTTTAATACACATGTTCATAAGAAAACTTCATTCAATCCTAATGATCAACGTACATCACTATAAAGATTGGTTATACGTTAATGAAGGTAGAAAAAAAAAGTTCTAACCTTATCGTAACCAATTTCTTAGTTTTAATATACAAGTTAGTGAGTAAACTTCGTTCAGTCCTTGTTCAGTCAACTTGTTTATTGAACTTTTATTAAAACTATCCTGAGTACACTGCCGTTGCTACTGGGGCATTTTTGTTTTCCTGCAAGTTCAGCATTGTTAGTGACGTTGATGTGCTGTGGGCTGTGTGTGCTGGTCGTCCCTTGCTTCTGCAAGGGGCATTGAAAGCAGCAGCCCTGCCTTCCCATCCTCAAGCACAGGTGGTGGTTTTCCCATCTCTGCTTTAGAAATCGCACCACTGCATGAGCTTGTTGAGCACTCACCCCCCACCTCCACCCCAAGAGCAAGCCACACCCTTTTAGTCCTGCCCCTCTCTGGTTTATCCAGTACTGGGTCCACTGATTGAACCCTGGTTATCTGGGTCACATTCAAAGCTCCGTCCCTCTGCACCATGGAGCCAGGTGAAACTGAGCAAAGACTGTTGTATGAAATCTTGATATATTATAACAAAGATTTTATTTTTGATAACAAGAAAAACTTGTATTTATTCATTTAATTACCTTATCTTCTGGCAATTACTATCTGACCTTTTTTGGTTATCTTCCAGGCTGATCCCACCCTGCCAGACATATAGCTGTAAATCAAGAAAGCACTTCCCTTCCCCCCCATCCCTCAGCAAGATTGTAGTTACCTCATAGGTAGTACCTTAGGTTTATTTTATTGTTTTTATCCAGATAAGGAGGCTGGTACATGACTTTTTTCAGCCACTACCGGGCCAAGGTAGTTCCTCAGATTTCTTTTATGGAAGAGGGTACAGGACCCTTTTCTCTACTTGGGTGAAGAGGCAATCACAACAAAAACCCAAAGGTTTAGAGTAATGAGCAGGAGGAAATACGTGTTGCTAAGTTTTGAGATTTACAGTTAGATGCAATATTAATACTCATTAGAATAAGAATATGAATATTTGATATGAATATACAGTATGTACAGAATACAAAATTTGATGTTATGTAACAGTAGCATTCACTAGAGACAGTATATTGTTGATAGGGTACACTTATAAAACAGAAATAAACTTCATATCTGGATAAATCAGGAAGCAATCCTGAAAGTAAATTTTGAGAGGTAATTGTTACAGTGATATCACAGAAGGCTGGAGGTAGTCATTAAAGATTGTTTAATGCACAGCAAATGGTATTGGTACTTCTGGCATCAAGGCATGGCATCCTTAAAATGTATTTTTTAATCAGTGCGATACTACATAACATGTAATAGGAATTGCTTCACAATTCAGAGTCAGGTAATGTGACTGCTGTTCTGATGCCCGTCTGAAGTTTATCAAACCATACTGCATTTCACCAGACTGCTTCCACTACTTGACCCCTTCTTATCTGGGCCTTTTATTGACTGACGCTTGATTGTAACATTCTTTATATACCAGTTTTCATACCACTGCATTATAGCCCACATTTTTCTTTTGAAATGTTTTTTTTCCAGTGCTGACCTCCAGCCAAAACCTGTTTAAGTGGAGTCTGCTGATTAATTGCCCTAAGTAGTCATTGTCCTAAATAGTCACTGTCCTAAGTCGTCTGCCCGATATATCAGACTGGCATAGTACCCAGTGGGTAACACAGTGACAAAGTGGTTAATACAGCAGTCTCTTGCTTTTAGGCAGATGGTTCAGGCCTGACTTCCAATTGCTGTTTTTAGTAAAGTCTGCATGTTTTTGTGTGTCTGTTTTTCCCCCTACTTTTGTCTCACTTCTCAGAGATAAGATACTTAGGTTTGTTAGTTGATCAAATAAATTTTATTTGGTTTATATTGCTAGGGTAGGATGTCCTTTAAAGAAAGATTTAGTTCTGACCATTTATCATGGTTAATGATGACTTGAGCTGCAAACATGCATCACACTGTAGTGTTTTTTTCATATAGACGACACAGCAACCGAGTCAGTCCCTAGTGTCAAAGACTTAGGTGTTTGTATCTCAGCAGGTTTTGTATTCCAACACAGCACAAGTCGCATAAAGAAATAATTCCCACCATGTTGCAAATTGTTACATTTAGCAGGACTGAGGTTTTGTTATTCATTCACTTAGTCACATTCACAATGTAAAAGCGTAATTCCTATTTTTGCATATATAACAAAAGTGATATGGAAGACCTAGTAATAAGTTATAAAAAACAAATGTATACATTTTCAAAGACTCAGGAATCCTTTATAAAACAAATACATAAATGCTGCTCTTTGGAATAAAAACCTTGCTTAGGTTTGGTATGGAGTCCTATGATAAGATTTGCATAAAACTCATTTATTATTAAGAGAATTAACTCCTGATGAAGGATTCCTGTTAGAAGGTTTGAGTAATTGTAAAACCTTGGTTGTTTCAATTTAAGGTATCATATCACTTCTTTATTCAAGTGCTCATTATTTAGAGATGGTTGTCTTAGAATACAAAGTCAATTAGACATCTTACAAAAGATGAACCAGAAACAGTGCTGGTCTTTAAGCTTGTATTAAATAATGCTAGGTGAGAAGTAACTGCTTTACTTAGATAGTGATCATACTGTGTTAGAGGTTTTCCGACTACTTATTAAGTAATGAATCTCTTACACTCACCTAACATTCCTTAGATAAAATAAGAGGGACTCGTAACTTTGCAACCACATTATGTGGTTACCGTTTCCATGAACATTAATTACATGAGTCAACATATAGGAATTTACTCTTAAGTCTAAAGCTGGGTGTGTAGTGTGTTGTGCAAAATGAATAGGAGAAAGCATTTTTTTCATCTGGCGTGTGTTTGGTGATTTCTTCGCAACTCTTTCTTATAGGTTACCAGCTGTGAAGTGATATAAAGACAGTGCAGCAACAAAATTGGATCTACTACAACAGTTAACTGAGTCTGCAGAACTGTAGCAAAATCACACTGAAGAAGGGTGATAACCTGAAAGTTTTGTGGTGGTTGAATCAATCTATTTTGGTGTTTCCAGAGTCTGCATTTTTTTTTGGGGTGATATAAAGACACTCAATACATTTAACAGTGCAGACACACGCACACACACACACACACACACACACACACACACACACACACACAGTGTATATCTGTATTGACATAGTTTATCACGGCACGCTTCATTTATCACCATTTCTAGTGACATGCCAAACATTTTTTAGGAAACAAGCACATGATAAAAGACTTACCCTGTTTGACTGAAGGAAGATGAGAGTCCTGCTGGCAGTGTGTTGTGCCTGACAGGATTAACAGTGGCTGTAAAAGTGAACTAGCTCTAAATGTCATTTAACATTGATGGCATTGTAGGATTTACTACTTTCATATTAGGGTACATAAATCAGCTGTAGTTGGCTATTCAGATTACAGGCAATGTGTCATTCTTTTCTTTTTTTTACCCCCCATGTCATTATTACTGGCCCTGTCTCCATTGCCCCACATCCACACTAGGTCTAACAGCTAGTCTTCCTGAGTGTAGTCTAGAATTGCTGAGGCCACTCATGGATTCTTAGGGTGGGATCCTTCGAGCTTGGCTGCCTTTGCTTCTAGGTGGGGGGAGTTTTTTATATGCCCTACCCTCCTCCCATTTGTCAGCCATATCCAAGGGCTACTTCCCTCTATGGACCAAACGTTCCCTTAGGGACCATCATTGACAAATGCTCTCCCACCCAGGAAGGGCATGCCCATCGTCTCCCTGCTACTCGTCAGGGATCTGAGATGCTAATCAAACTCAGTCGGCTGGACCATAATCAGGGCTTTATTCCTCTACACCACTGGAGCAGCCTTGTAGCTTTTTGTCTTGGGAGCTAACTGCTTCTCTGTTGCCCACAGTGATATAGATAGTAACTGTGAGGTGTTATAGCATGCAGTGCACACACACACACACACACACACACACACACACACACACACACACACACACACACACACACACACACACACACACACACACACACACACACACACACACACACACACACACATAATACTAGTTCTTGTTGACTGTGTGCCCCTGATAGACCCATTGTAATCAGTATTTTAATGTGAAACATTCACTCCATTTCTTGACATACAGAAGATTTTATAAGTGTCTTCTGTAAAAATGGAAGACCACTGATTATGCTAATCAGATATTTTTTCCATGCGGAGCTTGGTGATAAATGTTCTCCTAAACCATAGTTCTTGTGAAACAAGAGCCACAACTGCCCTTGTTAAAGGGCACCCTTTTTTTTTTTTTTTTTAGTTTAGACTTTGTTATATTGCATTGAGCCTTCCCAACAGAAACACTGCTCTCGTAGAGTTATGAATTAAGGATTTTTTTTCATTTATACAGTGTTGGGAGCAGGGAAGGTTAAATACTTAATGAACTAAAAGTTTGCATGTGAGCATTTTTTTATTCTATATTTAATAAATTACTTAAGTTTTGCCTAGTGATTTCCTGTTGTTTAATCTGATGCAAGCAATGACAGCTGAAATTACTCATTCTTTAGTAGGGAACACATCAGCAGTATATAATCTTCCCTGAGAAACTGAGTTTTTTGTTAAAGGCTTCAGATGTCAGACTTAGGTCATTTTGCTTCTCATTGCCTGTGTCCCTGGTGTAAACATCAAATGAATCTTCCTATTCCTTCAGTTGCACAGCTGTTCACTAGCTTTATGCCCCAACCTTGCGGCCTCGAGCTGTAAAACAAATGTGAGGGATGTTTCCAATGTGTGTATATCCTGAAGTGTTCTGCAGCAGAGCAGTTAGGGTCTCTAATGCAGTCAGTACCATGATTTAGTCTGGCTCAAGAAATGGTATTTTGTCTTAGTTGCTTTAAAACTTTGTTATGTTGCACTGACTACATTACAAAAAGAGAATGTTAACATTTTCTGATTGCATCTTATTACTTCCAAGTAAAATAGATTTTTTTCTTTTAACACTGCGCCAGGTCCATGTAGTTAATGATGCAGCATGTGAAAACATTACTGATTGGGTTGTGATTGATTCTGCTAAGAAATCAGCATTATTTAAATGGCTGAAATTGTACACTCTGTAAAATAACCTTCTTCAAACAGCAGGCATTCATATTGTGTCTGGTTTCTGCAGACATTTAATTTGGTGTTGCAGTCCTTGTTTTGTCTTTATATTGATTATTGATAAATTATTTTTTATTTTTTCTGAAAGCTCATGATAAAGTAAAGTTTCAAAATTCTGTGTGTTTTTCAGGACCATAGTCAAGAAACATTAAATTGTGTCTCTTGATTTAGAAGTATAATTACCTCATTTCTTCCCAGAGATTTTCTTGATTGGCCCAGATACCGTGGCTTTACAGAACATGACAAGTTTGGCAGTTTCTATTTTTTCCATGGGCTATGTTTTTGTTTAATGAGTAAAATCTTTTTTTCTAAATTCAGCCTCAGAAATTACCTATAGTTGGGAAGTGCTCAATTTGTTCTTTCTGCAAGCATCATTTTCCCACATCATTGACCAATATAAAATGCTATCCCATTTTACAAATTTGTTATTGCGTTTATAGTTTTGCTGTTGTAGCCCTCATATTAAATTTAACTGTGCACATTTATTTTTCTGTTTCTAATTTCTGTGACACTGCTACACATATATCCTGTTTGTGAATTTTTTGTTTACATCTTTTTTTGTGAAGTATTCAGTATGTTCCGTAGGTATGAAGTTCTTGATTAATGAAACAAAAAAGTACATTTTTTCCAATGATCTCTTAAACAGGCAGTTTTAATTTGGAGAGATGATTTGACACGGATTACCTACTGTGTTTGGAATCTGAGTTTTTAACTGGTGGTTTGATTCAAATTGTTTATTTCTTTGTTATGGCATTGCATGATGCTTCCCTTCTGACTGTACTCCTTTGGTTTGAGGATTACACACCACAGAACGGTCTTATACTGTCAGAATATGGCATGCCACAGGCTGGCATTGTTGCCAGATAAGAGTTGGGCTCTATGGTTTATTGCTCATGTTGGATGTCTTTTGTGCAGAGTAATGTGTCTTATGCAAATTGGTGATCATCCTAAAGTGCCCACAGGAGTGCGAGTGTGTATGTGCTTGTCCTACATTGGAATGGTTATCTTACGTCTGTTGTTTGTTGGAATGGCTCCACTGACCCTGAATATCATAAAGCAGGTAATGGAAGTCAGTGAATGTATCAAGAAATGTTTGAACACGTTACAGGAAAGATCTGATCTTCTTGTAGATAGACATTTCAACCACCTGCAGGATATGCTTAAAAAAATAATTAAATTTGTGAGTGAGTTCATCAGTCTATTCAACTAATCTGGAGTTTGTATTCTAGTGTAGGTCAGAAGCCTGAACACAGAATATTTAAACTATGAACTGTAACCTAAAACTCCTATATCCCTAAACTTTTGCAGCCTTCAACACAGCTCTGATTCCGTGAAATCCTATACCTGACTTTTTCCTCTTTCCATCCCCCATTGTCTCACAATTTTCTGTTTTCTTCTTCCAACCCTCCTTTCTTTCCCTTCCTACTGGTCATTTCTACTATTTCAGCTTTGTTTGTACTTTCAGTAAACCTTTTCATTCTCAACCTAAACTCTCATACTCTGACAACTAAGACACAAACCCTTATACATCTGTGACTATTTGTGGAGTCTCATATGTCTTTGTCACTGTATTTGATCTCTACTTCTGTGTTTTATAGCCATTGACTACAGTAGACAGGTATTTATGCTTATTATGTTTTATAATTATGCCGTGGTGGTGCAGTGGCAGCATTGTTGCCTCACAGCAAGAGGTTCTCCCGTTTGATTCTCGGCTGGAGTGCCTTCTGTGTGGAGTCTGCATGTCCTCCCTGTGGTCGAGTGGCGTTCGAAAGACATGCATGAATGGACGTGCCTTCGCTGAAGGTTGGGTGTCGGGCTGGCAACTCGGCACCATAAAAATCTACTGCCAATCATTAGCGGATGGGAGTTCCGCTTTTGCAACCACTAACCGGGAAAAGCCGAAAAGACAAACATGTTTTATAATTATACTCACGCTGTTCTACTATTTTGTGTGGTACACCTAAACTAACCTGAAATAGGTCCATTTTGGATTGGCACTTCCCCCAGTTAACAAATTAATTAAACAAATAAGTACATACCTGTTCATATACATATATGTATTCAGAGGGACAGGGTATTCAGAACAATGACTTTCCCTGTTTTCCCAAATCAAAGGTAGTTTGCCATGCCAAATCTATAATGTTCTTCACAAGTATTTCCCATGTAGCTCGTACCTGTTGACCGAATTTTGTTATCTAGCACTTAACTTAGAATACTGTTGTGATTTATTTTACAATTTTTATCATTTTTTTCTGCAATAGACTGATCCCAAAGTTGTCCGGTAATTTATTACTGACTTGCTGAAATTCCTCCATCTGTAACCTCTTTCTGACTATTTCTTAGGCCCGCACTATCCCTATCCCAGCACACACACACACACACACACACACACACACACACACACACACACACACACACAGAGCTCAAATGTCCAAGAAAGGTCTTGCTGTGGTGGTCATGTGTGCATCTAGCCAGCCAAGGGAACTTCCATTTTCTTATTAAATAATTTGTATTCAAAAGATTTAAATGATTAGAACAAAGAAACATAAAATGTATGCACTTGTGTCTTTCGGCCTTTCCCGGTTAGGGGTCGCCACAGCGGAACTCCGGTCCGCTAATGATTGGCAGTAGATTTTTATGTGTCGAGTTGCCGGCCCTGACACGCAACCTTCAATGAAGGTAAGCCCATTCACGCATGTCTCCACACAGAAGACGCTCTAGCTGAGAATCAAACAGGACGTCTTACTGTGAGGCGACAACGCTACCGCAGCACCACCACCGCAGTTATAAACTTTACAATAAATAGCTATAACAAAAATGAAAGCAAAGCTAGAACAAGTTGTGTAATTCTTGCAGCAAGAAATCTAGAAAACTTTCTAGTTCTGTAGTACCATGTGTTGCTAAATAACCAAAGTGTGAGTGAGTTCTTTAAATGCGACAGCCGTGTCCTTAGGCACAGTTCCCAGACATAGTTTAGTCTGTTAATTAAGTCACTGCAGTTTCTCTCAGGATTAAGTAAATCCAGTTGATACTAATAGTTTTTCTCTGAAGAATGAAAGAGGACAAAAATTCAGTACTTTGTCTTCTAAGTGCAGCTTCCAAGTAATATGCAGGTGGAACAATGAACAGATCAGTTGTCCACATTCATTCCAAGGCACTACTAGTATCTGAAAAAATGTGAAGAGATTTCTACTGTAGGATTAAGAATATACAAAAGATAATTAAAAGTCTCAGGAATTAATAGTCCCTATATGGGAAAGTTTTAAAGATTAATCTGATCATAAAATGCTTGTGTGGAATAGTCATATAGCGGGTAGACTTTTTGTGGTTTGGTTTGTGACTGAAGTGGCTCCTCTGTAGACTTTGCAAGTCCTACCTGTGTCTGTGCGTTTTTGCCAGGTTCTCTGGCTTCCTCCTTCATTCCAAAATTATATTGAGAGGTAAACTGGTAAAATTTAAAACTTTATGTTGTACCTGTGAGTATGTCTAAGTCTACAATAGATTGGGTTCCAACCATTTCTGATTTCATGCCTTATGCCCATTGCTTGCAGGCATAGGTTACATCTCCACAGTGACTCTGAGGAGGATAAAGTGAGTAGTGGAAAATGAATGAATAAATGAGCAAACTGTTACTAAATTGTGTATCTTTTGCACAGTACTCAACCATACTAATCCAGCAATATCCCCTCATTGATTTCACAGTAGTCCAAGGAAGAAAGCATTTCATTTCAGTTCTTAAATGTTTCACATATTATAAAGACACATATGGATGTTTTTTCCATTTAACACTGTATGGGAAAGTAATAAAAAGTATGTAAAAGTAAGGCAGTAGTTATTTTATCCAGTGGCCTTGTAACAAAAGTGATATCCAGACGTTTCACCAGTTTAAGTTTTCAGTATCTGAATATCTCCCCTGCAAAATGAAAGCAGAATTTAAGGAGGCAACTGTGTCCAGTAAGAGAGGTATTAGAATACTTTAAGAAGTAAATGAACTCTTAAATCCATTGTTTCTCCAAAGAGGCTTCTCCCTTGAGCTGTCAAATGTAACGTAGTACAGTATAATGACACAGGGTTAGTCCCTAATGAAAAATTATTTTATTTACTTTATTTGTATTTATTTTCCAGGGTAGAGCACTGATCTCCATGGGTCTTTTTCAGACTCGGCCCAGGAACGGTGTCTGGTTTAGTGACTTACTCACAGTCACACATTTAGGCAGTGGAGGCCAAGGGAAAAGTACTGAATCTCTTTTCTAGAGTTTATGGTATGTTGTTTAATACTAACAAGACATCAGGGTAGCTGCATTTCCCCATTCTGATGAGTTACTTTAACACTGTGCAGGCACATAGCCAGTGATAACAAACATCTGAGCAGTTGGTCAGAATGTGATATTTCTCCTTAACAGTATTTATTAGATAAATGGGGAGGGTTGCGTCAGGAAGGGCATCCGGCGTAAAATTTTGCCAAATCATACATGCAAACAACAGCACAGAAATACATACCAGATCGGTCGAGGCTCGGGTTAATAACGACCGCCACCAGTACTGTTGGCCAATAGGGTGCTGGTGGAAATTGGGCTACTGTTGGCCAAAGGAGGAGAAGAGGGGGAAGGCATGCCCGAAGGCAGGTAAAGGCTAAGACTGTGATAGTGAGGGTCAGACCTTTGAATGTTGGCAGTATGACTGGTATAGGGAGAGAGCTAGCTGATATGATGGACCGAAGGAAGGTTGGTATATTGTGTGTGCAAGAGACCAGATGGAAGGGGAGCAAGGCTAGGTGTATCGGACGTGGTTTCAAATTGTTTTATCATGCTGTGGATGGGAGGAGAAATTGCGTAGGGATTATCCTGAAGGAACAGTATGCTAAGAGTGTTTTGGAGGTGAAAAGAGTGTCGGATAGAGTGATGTTTATGAAGCTGGAAATTGATGGTGTAATGATGAATGTTGTTAGTGCATATGCTCCACAAGTTGGATGTGCGATGGATGAGAAAGAAAACATTTTGGAGTGAGTTGGATGAAGTGGTGATGACTGTACTCAAGGGGGAGAGACTGGTGATTAGAGCAGATTTCAATGGGCATGTTGGTGAAGGGAACAGAGGGGATGAGGAAGTGATGGGTAGGTATGGTGTTAAGCAAAGGAATGCAGAAGGTCAGACGATAGTGGATTTTGCGAAAAGGATGGACATGGCTGTGATGAACATGTATTTTAACAAGAGGGAGGAGCATAGGGTGACATACAAGAGTGGAGGAAGATGCACACAGGTGGATTATATCTTATTTAGAAGGGCCAGTCTGAAGGAGTTTGGAGACTGTAAAGTGGTGGCAGGGCAAAGTGTAGTTAGGCAGCATAGGATGGTGGTTTGTAGGATGACATTGGTGCTCAAGAAGAGGAGGATGAGTGTGAGGGCAGCACCAAGGATCAAATGGTGGAAATTGAAAAAGGGTAATTGTGAGGTGATGTTCAGGGAAGAGTTAAGACAGGCACTGGGTGACAGTGAAAAGTTACTGAATAGCTGGGTAACTACAGCAGAGCTAGTAAGAGAGATGGCTAGAAAGGTGCTTGGTGTGACATCTGGAAAGAGGAAGGAGGACAAGGAGACCTGGTGGTGGAATGAATAAGTACAGGAGAGTATACAGAGAAAGAGGTTGGCGAAGAAGAATTGGGATTGTCAAAGAGATGAAGAAAGTATACAAGAGTATAAGGAGATGAGGTGCATGGCAAAGAGAGAGGTGGCGAAGGCTAAGGATAAGGCGTATGAAGAGTTGTATAAAAGGTTGGATACTAAGGAGGGAGAAAAGGACCTGTACCGATTGGCTAGATAGAGGGGCCGAGCTATTAAAGATGTGCAGCAGGTAAGGGTGATAAAGGATAATGAGGGAAACGTACTTACAAGTGAGGAGAGTGTGTTGAGCAGATGGAAAGAGTACTTTGAGGGGTTGATGAATGAAGAGAATGAGAGGGAGAGAAGGTTGGATGATGTGCGGATAGTGAATCATGAAGAGCAGTGGATTAGCAAGGAGGAAGTAAGGATAGCTATGAAGAGGATGAAGAACGGAAAGGCTGTTGGTCCAGATGACATACCTGTGGAAGCATGGAGGTGTTTAGGTGAAATGGCAGTGGAGCTTTTAACTAGATTGTTTAATGAAATCTTGGAAAGTGAGAGGATGCCTGAGGAATGAAGAAAAAGTGTTTTGGTACCGATTTTTAAGAATAAGGGTGATGTGCAGAGCTGTAGTAAATACAGAGGGATTAAACTGATCAGTCACAGCATGAAGTTATGGGAAAGACTGGTGCAAGCTAGGTTAAGAAGGGAGGTGATGATTAGTGATCAGCAGTATGGTTTCATGCCAGGAAAGAGCACTACAGATGCGATGTTTGCTCTGAGAGTGTTGATGGAGAAGTACAGAGAAGGTCAGAAGGAGTTGCATTGTGTCTTTGTGGATTTAGAGAAAGCATATGACAGGGTGCCTAGAGAGGAGTTGTGGTATTGTATGAGGAAGTCGGGAGTGTCAGAGAAGTATGTAAGAGTGGTACAGGATATGTACAAGGGTAGTGTGACAGCGGTGAGGTCTGAGGTGGGAGTGACGGATGCGTTTAAGGTGGAGGTGGGATTACATCAAGGATCAGCTTTGAGCCCTTTCTTATTTGCAATGGTGATGGACAGGTTGACAGACGAGATCAGACAGGTGTCCCCGTGGACTATGATGTTTGCAGATGACATTGTGATCTGTAGTGAGAGTAGGGAACAGGTGGAGGAGACTGTGGAGAGGTGGAGATATGCTCTAGAGAGAAGAGGAATGAAGGTCAGCAGGACTAAGACAGAATATATGTGTGTGAATGAGAGGAGGATAGAGGAATGGTGAGGATGCAGGGAGTAGAGATGGCGAAGGTGGATGAGTTTAAGTACTTGGGATCAACAGTTCAGAGTAATGGTGAGTGTGGAAGAGAGGTGAAGAAGAGAGTACAGGCAGGATGGAGTGGGTGGAGAAGAGTGTCAGGAGTGATTTGTGACAGATGAGTACCAGTAAGAGTGAAAGGGAAGGTCTACAAGAGGGTAGTGAGACCAGCTATGTTATATGGGTTGGAGACAGTGGCATTGATAAAAAAGGCAGGAGTTAGAGCTTGACGTGGCAGAGTTGAAGATGTTAAGATTTGCACTGGGTGTGATGAGGATGGACAGAGTTAGGAATAAGTATATTAGAGGGTCAGCCTAGGTTGGAAGGTTTGGAGACAAAGCCAGAGAGGCAAGATTACGTTGGTTTGGACATGTGCTGAGGAGGGATGCAGAGTATATTGAGAAAAAGATGCTAAGGATGAAGCTGCCAGGTAACAGGAAAAGAGGGAGGCCTAAGATAAGGTTTATGGATGTGGTGAGAGAGGACATGCAGGTGGTTGGTGTGACAGAGCAAGATGCAGAGGACAGGAAGAAATGGAAACAGTTGATCTGCTGTGGCGACCCCTAACGGGAGCAGCCGAAAGAAGAAGAAGATACTTCCAGAAAAAAAATCTCCCCACATCTGAAGGAGAAAGCATCATGTGAATCACCCAGCTTGTGAAATTTAAGTGGACTATAGAATAAGTAATTGTCAATAAACTAGAGTCATTCACAGTTTTGTCAGTGTCATTCTTCAGAGCTATTTCCAGCCTATAGCCAGCGAAGAAAACAACTTACCGCAATATCTTTTATTTGTTCTATAAAGTTTTCTTTTCCAAGCCAGAAATTACACCTGCAAAGATGGACCTTTTCAGCTGAATAATTTTTCATACTCAGAGAAACTAATGAAAAAGTTGTTGCTCAGTGTTTGTCATTTAATATGTCTCAAAATCACCCTGGAAGAATAATGACAGAGGGCTTCCTCCCTATAGTTGATGCATTTAATTTTAGATAGAGCAAACTATGAAACAAACTGAATTTCAGAACCTGCTAAATGATTCTGGAGTATCACTTTATCAGCAAACTTTATTTATAAATAAAATAAATAAAAATTAAAAAAAAATGTTTAAATTGTTGCATTGTAGACGGTTTCTCATATTCATGCATAATACTTGCACATTTTCTTCTTACCAATTATCATTCACTCCAGTATTGCATTAAATCGTTCATTTCCTGCCTTCCATTAAACCTTACTCCTCCTCCTAAACATTATTCTGCAGCATTGTTCCAACGAGTTTCATTTATTTCTACGTAGCTTGCTCCTTCCCTTTTCTAAGCAAGTTCTTTCATTTCATTTACAATATCCAGTACTTCACTTACACTTATTTTAGAGTTTAATTTCCATTTTCTAGTAAGTACTTTTTGGCAGTATTAAACTTAGTAAGGCCTTACCATGTATGAGAGATTCATTGACATTTACGCAGCTCAAAAGAGTCATTTACTT